>NC_134829.1:24342496-24642496 GCF_004210375.1 Tachypleus tridentatus | reverse complement strand
TAAACATAACATAACCATAGAAAACACCCAGATATTAAGTAGGGAAACAAAGACATACCAACGTAAAATCAAAGAAGTCCTACTTATAGAGTAACTAAAACCAAAATTAAACCGATATACAGGAACACCTTTATACCTATACTGATTAATAACCTAACAACGCACCCTAACAATCCCATACCTGTTTATACTGTCGCCTCTGAGACATGTGTCCGTCAACGCCCTTATTCAAACTTAACCTGAAGATGACCTAGAAATGTCAAAACAATGTTTTCTCCTTACAAATAAAAGTGTCAATAGCCATACCAGCCGTTCTGAGATATAATTTCATTCTTTTTCGTGTTAACTCTTAACAAAGCGAAGGAAGTAGAACTGACAGTTTTATACTTTATTTTGTTAAATATCCAGCGATTAAGATGAGATAAAATAGATAATTTTATTGTTTGTCGGGTTCACTCTGAAGAAAGTTAACGAAGTAGAACTGATAATTTCATCCTTTATTATGTTAAACATACTAAAATTAAAAACAAAATAAATGAAATAATTTCATTGTTTGTCGTGTTAATTCTTGTGAAAGCGATGAAAGTAGAAGTTCCAGTTTCATTCTTTGTTCTTAAATATTACAGAGACTAAGAAAGAGATAAAGCAGATAATTTAATTGTTTGTCATGCTAAACTTTAAGAAAGCGAATGAAATAGAACTGATAGTTTCATTCTTGATTACGTAAACATAACAGAGACTAAAGACGAAATTAAGCAGATAATTTCATTGTTTCTCGTGTTATTTGTTTGTTTTGGAATTTCGCACAAAGCTACTCGAGAGCTATCTGTGCTAGCTGTCCCTAATTTAGTAATGTAAGACCAGAAGGAAGGCAGCTAGTCATCACCACCCACCGCCAACTTGTGGGCTACTCTTTTACCAACGACTAGTGGGATTGACCGTCACATTATAACGCCCCCACGGCTAAAAGGGCAAGCATGTTTGGCGAACCCGCGACCCTCAGACAACGAGTCGCACGCCTTAACACGCTTGGCCATGCCGGGCCTTCTCGTGTTAAGTCTTAAGTAAGCGAATAAAATAAAAATCATAGTTTCATTCTTTGTTATGTTAAATATATTAAGGTTAAGAACGAGATAAAAAAGATAATTTCATTGTTTCCCTTGTGAACTCTTAAGAAAGTTCACAAACTAGAACTGATAGTTTTATTTTTATGTTAAATATCACAGAGATTAAGAAAGAGACAAATGAGATTATTTCCATGTTTGTCGGGTTAACTCTGAAGAAAATGAACGAAGTGGAACTGACAGGTTTATGCTTTACTATGTTAAATATCACAAAGACTAAGAACGAGATAAAGCATACAATTTTATTGTTTGTCTGTTGTGTCAACTGTTAGGAAAGCGAATTAAATAGAACTGACAGTTTCATTCTTTATTATGTCAAAAATGACAGAGATAAAAAGAAGATAAACGTGATAATTTTATTGTTTGTCCTTTTAACTCTTAAGGAAGCAATGAAATAGAACTGATATTTCTCTACTTTATTATGTGAAAGATCACAGAGATTTAGAACAAGATAAAAGAGATAATTTCATTGTGTTTTCTTGTTATCTCTTAAGAAAACGAATGAAATAGAAATAATAGATTCATTCTTTATGATGTTAACTATAATAAGGTTAATAACGAAATAAGACTATAAATTCATTGTTTGTCGTGTTAACTTTTAAAAAAGTGGTCGAAGTAGAACTGAAAGGTTCATTCTTTGTTATGAAATACCAGAGAAACTAAGACAGATATAAAGGAGTTAATTCCATTGTATGTAGGGTTAACTCTCAAAAAGTTAACGATGTAGAACTGATAGTTTGGTTTTTTTATTATGTTAAAACACAAAGAGTAACAAAAAATAAAGTAGATAATTTTATTGTTTGTCTGTCGTGTTAATTCCTAAAAAAGCGAATGAAATAGAACTGATAGCTCATTCTTTATTTTATTATTTATTACAGAGATTAAGAACGAGATAAAGCAGATAATTTTCTTGTTTCTCGGATAAACTCTTAAGAAAGTAAAGAGAGTAGTAGTGTTTGTTTCATTCTTTATTATGTTGCTAAAAAGGACACAAAAGTTCGAGATCAAACAGATAATTTCATTGTTTGTCGTGTTAACTATTAAGAAAGCGAATGGAACAGAATCAATAATTTCATTTTTCTTATGTTAAAAACACAGAGATTAAGAACGACTTAAGGAAGATAATTTCATTGTTTGTCATGCTAACTCATAAGAATGTGAATGAGCTAGAACTGATATTTTCATTTTTTATTACGTTAAATATCACAGAGGTTAAGAAGAACATAAAGAAGATAATTTAATTGTTTGTTGTGCTACCAATTAAGAAAGAGAAGTAAATAGAACTGATAGTTTCATTCTTTATTGAATATCAGAAAGATTTAAAACGAGATAAAGCAGATTATTTATTTATTTGTCGTGTTAAGGTTTAAAAAGCGAATGAAACGAAATTGATAGTTTTATTTTTCATTATGTTAAATAAACTGAGGTTGAGAACGAAGTAAATTCGAAAATTTTTAATTGTCGCGTAAACTATTAAACGAAGAACTGTTATTTTCCTTCTTTTCTCTGTTAAATATCACAGAAACTAAGAATGTGACAAAGGAAATAATTTCATTGATTTTTGTGCTACCTTTTGAGAACGAGAAGGAAATAGAGCTGTTAATTTCATTCTTTATTATGTGAAATATTGCATAGATTTAGAACGAGATAAAAGAGATAATTTCATTGTTTTTTTCGAGTTATCACCTAAGAAAATGAATGAAATAGAACTGATAGTTTAATTCTTTATTGTGTTAAATATAGTGAGGTTAAGAACGAAATAAGAAGATAATATCATTGTTTGTCGTGTTAACCTTTAACAAAGTGATCGAAATAGAACTGAAAGTTTCATTCTTTATTATGGCACCCAGTGATACAGTGGTATTCCTGCGGACTTACACGATAAAAACCAGATTTTGATACCCGTGGTGGGCAGAGCACAGATAACCCATTGTGTAGCTTTGTGCTTAATTCTAAACAAACAAATCTTTATTATGCTAAATGCCACAGAAACTAAGACAAAGATAAAGGAGATAATTCCATTGTTTGTAGGGTTAACTCTAAAAAAAGTTAACGTTGTAGAACTGATAGTTTAATTCTTTATTATGTTAAAAACAAAAAGAGTAATAAAGAAACAGAGTATATAATTTTGTTGTTTGTCTGTCGTTTTAACTCCTAAGAAACCGAATGAAACAGAACTGATAATTTTATATTTTGATTCTTTATGATGTCAAATGTCATGAAGAGAAAGAACGACATAAAGGAAACAATTTCATTGCTTTTTATATGCAAAAACGGCTCGTTTTTGCATATAAATTTCTCAACAAGTGGGTTTCTCGACATCACTGATTATAATTTCATTGCTTGTTGTGATAACTCTTAATAAGCGAATAAAATGGAACTCTGTTTCTTTCTTTATGCCAAATATACTAAGATTAAAAACAATATACAGCAGCTAATTTCATTGTTTCTTCCGTTAACTCTCAAGAAAGCGAAGAAAATGAACTGATAATTTAATTCTTTATTATGTTAAATATACTAAGGTTAAGAACGATATAAACCATACAATTTCGTTGTTTTAGTGTTAACTTTCAACAAAGTGTACATAGTAGAACTCATAGTTTCACACGTTATTATGTTGAATATCCCAGAGACTAGATACAAGATAAAGGAAATAATTTCATTGTTTGTTGTGATAACTCTGAATAAAGTTAAGAAAATGGAATTTATAGTTTCATTCTTAATTATGTTAAGTATCACAGAGATTAGGGACGATATAAAGCATATAATTTCATTTTTGTCAGGTTAACCCTTAAGAAAGCGAAGTTCTTGTTTCATTGTTTATTATGTAAAATATAACAGATATTAAGAATAAGATAAAGCAGATAATTTCATTGTTTGTCGTGTTATCTTTTAAGAAAGCGAATGAAATAGAACTGATAGTTTTATTCTTTATTGTGTTAAATATAGTGAGGTTAAGAACGAAATAAAGTAGATAATTTCTTGGTTGTCAGGTAAACTATTACCAAGGTCAACGAAGAAGAACTGTTAGTTTCATTCTTTTTTGTGTTAAATATTATAGAGACTAAGAAAGAGATAAAGGAAATAATGTTAATGTTTGTCAGGTTAACTCTTTAGAAAGTGAACGAAGTAGAACTGATAGTTTCATTCTTTGTTATGTTAGATGTGAAAGAGATAAAGAACGAAATAAATCAGATAATTTCATTACTTGTCATGTTAACTCTTAAGAAAGCAAATGAAATAGAATTGATAGTTTTATTCTTTAGTCATGGTTTAGCTATTGTGTGTGTGTATATAGAAAAGAAAGAAAAAAAACATTTCGTGGCAGGTATTTAGTTTTTAAAGGAAGATGAACTTCCCGACTGGGATGTTCAGGGATATTTATATCCCCCATGCCCCGCTCATGTTAGAATTTTAATGCTGTCACAGATTGTGTTTAGTTTTTCCTGATGTTGCAGTATGTCGGATGTTTGAGAAGTTGACATAATGAAAATAGTTTCAGAGTAAAGCAACGAAAAGACCGGACGAGTGAAGGCAACAGAGCTGGAGTAGTCCAGGCTGACTCGAAAATGAACCAAAAGAAGCGGCAAACCAACAACACACCAAACGCCCCCTGTTCAGGGCCACCGAGTGGCTGGGATCTATAAATCCAAATGCCTCAGAATTTGATGTGGGGAAACGGGAGTACCCCCAGAAAACCCACGTACACAAGACAGGCGCCGAATAATCTATCTGTCTTGTGCCCAGTGCTGGAATTAAAGGAAAGCATCGAATTTTGATTAGACAGTAAATTAAAATAGTATTAAGTTTAACTAGTTGAGGTCTTGAAGGCTAATATTCTTGTCTTGTGATCAGAGCTGAAATAAAGAAGAAAAAACTAGTTATTATTCGTCACTCAATTGAAATATTATGATTAGTTTTACTTTTTTGAGCTCTTGGAAACTAGATATGCGTTATATGGAGATGTTATTTTGTGTGGGGCGCATGTCATGGTATGTAGTTTGGCAGTTAGGGAATTTCGTCTCTGCGTTTTTATAGTATTTATGGGCTAGTGTTGAGAGGCGGTCAGTGATAAGAGGTATGTTGCAAATATCATGTATATATTTGATAGGAGTGGATATGGGTACTCTAAGTGCCATTCTTAATACTCTGTTTTTTTTGGAGTTGTATGTGATTGGGGCTCCGTACTCAATTAGAGGACGAATGTAAGCTTTATAAATTTTAATAATTGTATCGGGTGTGCAGCCTTTGTCGCTTCCAGTTTTAAGTTTTAAATGGTATATCCTATTGCTCACATATTTGTTGATCGTGTTGAGTCCAGGAGAGTCGCGTGTCAAACGTCATTCCAAGAAATTTGACGTATGATAATTTGATTGTATCGCTTCCTAATTGTAGATTTATTTTTTCAAGTTTTTATGATGTTTATTGAGGCTGTGCCTGAATGCTATGACAGTGGTTTTGTGAGGGTTTAGTATGACTCTCCAATCGTTACACCAGTTGAGTATGGCATTAAGAGTTTCTTGAATTCTGTTACTAGCGATTATTGAGTTGCTCGATACAGTCCAAATGGCAATGTCGTCAGCGTATTGTGAGAAGTATGTGTAGGTCAGGTCAGGAAAAGGTATGTTGCTCACGAAGATAATGTATAGTAGTGGAGATAGAACGGAGCCTTACGGAACACTAGCGGTGATATTAAATGTCTTAGATATAGTATAGTATAGTGTGTGTATGGGAAACGCAAACGCAAACTGACGTGGCAGGGGTTTAGTTTAGAGAGAGAGAAATCGTAAGAATTCTCTCTCCAACTGGGGTGTTCAGGAACGTTGTGGTTCCTCTTCGTCCCCTTTCCTGGAAGGTTATTGAATTTAGCTTTTTTTATTTTATTTATTTATTTTTTTTATAAATAGCTTTTAAACTCTTTTTTGGGTGAAGGTGGTCATGCTTAATATTATCCATGACCGAGGCAAAGGCAGCACCGGAGAAAACAGTCAGGTCCCGTCCCGAAAGACAGATGTCAAAGTAAATATCAACACAAAACACAAACGACCCGATTCAGGGCCTGGCAATGAGTTGCCTGGGCTGGGATCTAAAGATCCAATGCCTAAGTTTTTCCTGTGGGGGAAAACGGGAGCGCCCCGAGGAAAACCCACTTTCACAGGACAGGCGCCGAAAGTTTTACCTGTCCTGTGCCCGAGACCTAGAAAAGAAAGTACATAGTATTAACGTGAGTTTTGTCCTTTAAGTGCTTTGTTGTGTGATTCTTGAAATATGTTGTAAGGTGAAATATATTTGGTTGGTGCACTAGTTAATTTATAGAGTGATGCCGTTAGTTTGTTTCTGTTTTCTGCTTTTAAATAATATTTGTGTATATTTCTGTTAGTCTATTTCTTAGTGTTGGTAAATTGCTAATTTGATGTATATAATTTACTGGAGTGAATGATGGTAGACTGAATGCAGATCTTAGTATTTTGTTTTGTTGAACTTGGATTTTCTGGAGTGTGTTATTTGACATATTATATGTGACTTGACATCCATACTCTATTAGTGGACGGATGTAAGCCTTGTATATTTGGATAATGGTGTTTGGTGAGCATTTCGAGTGTTTACTGGTTAGAGTCATTAAGTGTGAAATCCGTTTTCTACTTGATGAGTGTATATTGTTAACATGTTTTTTCCATGTTAGTTTTGTGTCGAAAGTGATGCCAAGGAATGTGATGTTTTTGCTCATGTTAATGGGCGTATTTCCAAGTGATATTTTTTTTTCTAGATTTTTTCTTTGTTTTTTTAATTTCCTATAGAAGGTGATTGCTTGTGTTTTGGTTGGATTTAAAACTACTCTCCACTTGTTACTCCAGGTCGAGACGTTGTTCAGTGATTCTTGCACGCGAGACATGGCCATCACTGGATTTCTGGAGGTGCTCCAGATAGCGATGTCGTCTGCGTATTGTGAATTATGCGTGTATGTTAAATTGGGGAAAGGTATGTCACTGACGAAAATAATATATAGAAGTGGAGAAAGGACTGATCCTTGGGGCACTCCTGCAGTTATATTGAATAATTTTGATATAGTTTTGTTGACATTTACTTGTGCTGTTCTATCTGTTAGAAAATTTGATACCCATTTAACTATGGTAGGGTTTATCTTTAGGTAGTTTAGTTTGTATTTAATGGCATTGTGCCAAACGCTGTCAAATGCTTTTTTGACATCTAGGAATACACCAATGGTTACTTGGTTGTTGTTAAAAGCTTTATAGACTGATTCGGTGAGTCGTGTGAGGTGATCTGTTATTTGCCTGTTTTTCCTGGAGGCATTTTGGGATTTTGGAAGGATGTTATTTGTCTCACAAAAGTGGAGAAGACGGTTGGAGATAACCCTCTCCATTAGTTTGCCAAGGCAGCTTAACAGACTGATTGGACGGAAATTATCTGGGTTGGTTCTGTTGGTTTGTTTCTTTGGAATCGTGGTTATGATGGTTTTTTTCCAAGTGTCAGGGTAATATCCAGTTGTTAGTGAAATGTTCATGATGTTTGTGAGGTGTTGTAATAGGAGAGTAGAGCTTTTTTTCAGAATAATGTTTGGTATTTGGTCATGTCCGGGGGAAGTATTCTTCAAGTTTTTAATATTAATTTTTAGTTCAGTTATGGTTATTTTTCTATTAATTGAACTTGAGTGTGCTTCCAGTGTCTCGCCAGGGAACCGTGGTGAGAATGAAGCTTGGTTTGTATTTATGAAGTTGTTGACGTGATGTTTGTGTTGTGTGTCAAAGTCGACTGAATTTAGGTTGCTGAAGGAGGATTCGTAGTAGTCAGCTAATAGGTCCGCTTTTTTTACGTCCGTCCTTGCGATTTTATTGTTGTGTGTGATATGTTGTAGCACGTGATTTGTGTTTTTGTCTGAAGAAATACTATTGAATTTTTTCCAAAATTCTTTTGGATTGTTTTTGATTTTTTCTAAGTTTTTACAAAAGTTTTGCCAATTCGTTTCTTTTGCTATTTTAATTTCTTGTTTAATTTTTGTATTTGTTCTATTGATCTGTATTTTGATAGATGGATTACGTGTAATGTAGTGTGTTCGTTTTAATTGCCTGCGTGTGTGTGTGTGTGTGTGTGTGTATATATATATACATTTTAATGCCCAACGACTGTTATGGTGTATACCAGATTAAAGCAAGCAAAATTTTATTTAAGTCGTTTACAAATACTTTTTATAGTGAAAATTAATTATACAACATTATTTATTTTACATGTTAATTTTAATATTGATTACTTATTTATATGTGTTTATTGTTATTATTATTTAACCATTTGGGTTCAAAGGGTTTTTTTTCTCCTTTGCCTCGAGGGGGTAAAGAAAAACGAAGATATATCCTACTCTCCTCAAGACTGCCTAGATGTGACCTCCTTATCACAAAACTAAACGGACTTAGAGGAGTAAACCTGGAAAAAAATCTCAGTTCTCTGAATAAGGATTATCATTTATTATCGTTGACACTTTTTAAATAAAAAAAAACGTTAGTGCCGAAGAATCTTCAATGAATTAGGCCAAGAAATATTACATTCTTTAGTTTTAGACAAACAGGGGTTGCTAAGTACAGCCCAGAACAATTTATTATCTACTAAGAAGAAACGAAGACTTGGCTTCTCGAGATCTGCAATGAGATTGAAAATAAAAACAACTGGAGTAGATATTTTTGAAATATCAGGTCACCTGTTAAGTAATGTCCGATTCTAGGTTCAGAAAAGAGAAAAGAGTTCAAACGCTTTTAATGCTATTTAATCAATAATGTATGTTCCATTATTATTAATTACTTCCCTCTAACGATTCACAAGCTTCTGAAAGCCACTTCTTTAAAATTTTTGGGGTTTAGAAGAAAAGAATGTAGAGGGTAGTTTTGACGTCTTCATGTGTTCCAAGCTCTTTTCCATCAAGGTAGTTCTGTGAACTTCGGAATAGATGATAATCATATGAGACAAGGTCCGGAGAATAAGGAGGATGTGGAAGTTTTTCCCTGTCTAACTCCTCAGTCTTTGCAGATATGATCCTTGCTGTATGGATCCGTACATTATCCTGGTGTAACACGATACCTTTACGATTGATCAAATCAGGCCTCTTTTCATTCGGTGCAACATTCGAGCGCTCTAATTGTTGACAATAGAAGTCTGATGTAATCGTTACATCGAGTGGCAGAAACTCAAAGTGGATCACACCAACAATATCTCACTAAACACTTAACAAGACATTCCAAGAGTGGAGGTGCATTTGGGGCTGTGCTTTAGCCAGTGTTACTTGCACTGAGTCATTGTCTGCGGCGTTTAACATTTTTATAAAATATCCATTTTTCATCTCCAGTCATTAACGTGTCTACAAAAGGTTAGTTATGTTCACGGGATTGCAGAGAAGTACCAATGTCCACTCTTGCTCTAAGGTTGGCTTCTCTCAAATCATGGGGGACCAATTTTCCAAGTTTTGACACCTTTTCAAGCTGTTGCAGATGACGGTAAACTGCTGAATAGGTTGAATTAAACTTCTGCACTAGTTCTTCAACTGTTACAGCACAATTTTCATCAAGTGCAGCTAGCAGCAAGTCACCATTAAACTCAACAGGACAACCTGAACGTGGTGCCTTACTTAAGCTGTAGTCACCTGATCTGAACTTCTAAAACCACCTTCGACATTTTCTTTCATCGAGAGACTCTGCATCACAAACACCTTGAATGTTTCGTGTAGTTTCTGCTGCACTATTGCCTTTTTTAAATTCATAAAGCATTATATGTCTAATGTGCTCCTCAGACACATCCATCTTCATCAGGGTTTACTTGATTAATGATCTGAACAAGTAGAGTTAGGTTAGTTTCTTTTATTTGTCTGAATATTTTATACACGTCCTACTACATATTTTAGTCATTAAAAGCTTCTACAAAGACAAAAATAATGATGCCCTTTCTGTATTAAAATTTCGGGCATGACTTATGGGATGCTTTTCAGTGACTTAAAAATGACAGAGACTGATAGAAGAACACTAAACGGTAATAATATACGTATTTACTCTGGTAAAAATTATGTGCTACTAAAGATGACGTTAGACACTTGATAAGTAAGAGAACCATAATGCTGCTCACGGATTGGAATCCTGCTAATGCTAAGATTTTATCTGCAAAGTCTGAACAGTGCAATATTTGAACAGTATTGTGCTTTGCACCAACTAAAGAATGTGATGATGAGCAGAAAGTGTGTGTGTGTGTTTTCTTATAGCAAAGCCACATCGGGCTATCTGCTGAATCCATCGAAGGGGAGCAGAAAGATGAATCTTATGATACTTTACGTAGCGAGATGGTTTATTTTGTTTCGTGTTGAATTTCGCGTAAAGCTACACGAGGGCACGAGGACTATCTGAGCTACCCGTTCCCAACTTAACAGTGTAAGATTAGAGGAAAAGCAGCTAGTCAACATTACTCACCACCAACTCTTGGGCTACTCTTTTACCAACGAATAGTGGGATTGACCGTCACACTATAACGCACCCACGGCTGAAAGGGCGAGCATGTTTGGTGTGACGGAGATTTGAATCCACGACCACCAGATTACGAGTAGAGCGCCTTAACCACCTGTTCATGCCGGGCCTAGAATAAGAGACACAAATTATTGTTATATAGAGGACTAGAGAATTCAGGGGCATGCTTACATGTAAACTGGAACTTCTTGTAAAGAACAAATTTTATTAGAAATTTATTAATAAAGAAAGCTTTTCTTCCGATACTATAGGAACATTATACAGATGTGACGGAGATTCGACTCCGTGACCCTCAGATTACCAGTGGAGTACCTTAACCACCTAGCCACGCCGGTCCCTAAGTGAGATGGAAGACGTGACTTGAAGAACGTTTTAGGTGATAGTATGCTAAAACTGGCAATAAAAATTATGAAATTGAAAGAATTATGGATATTTAAAGAATTGGTGGAATAAACGACAGTAGCAGCATTTTATTTTATTTTTTGTGAATAAAATGACCTAACCTTTGATGGAAGTATATTTGTGCACAAATATTTATATAAATATAGTTAGAGTTCAACGGACAGTCTTGCCTAAACTGATTATTTAACTATTTATGGAGAGCGAATAAATACTGTATTAAATGTGAGAAACTAGTTCAACACATTCATAAGTTCAAGAGATATTTTGAGTGATGACCAACTAATGTGTGCTGTTCTTAAACATCAACTAATAAAAACAAAACGAAAAGAGTTATGAGATTTGATATTGGTAAGTTACTGCAATAATCTATAAAATACGAATATGTTTTTGAGCATCAAAATAGATTTCCAGTATTAGAAACTATGGATCACGATAAGAATAATGTAAACACTACGACACGAAACATGTAAAACATACAAGTAAGTAACATATTCAGTAAAGCAGAAAAAAGTACGGTAATCAGGCGAAACATGAGCAGTTATATAAGGGAGGAAGATGCAGAAGCAGCATGTGGATGGAGGGGATAGAACTTCTTATTTATCAAGATGTAAATGGAACAAATACTGTAATAAAGTCTGAATAAAAAGTTCAAAGATTGCCAATAAGGAATAAACAAAAATATTGTGAAAATCCCACATCTGGAGCCGATCAAGAAAGAAATAGAGAGTTGGAAGGTAACCAATAAGGAATAAGCAAAAATACTGTGGAAATCCCACATCTAGAACTGATCAAGAAAGAAATAGAGAGACTGCTACGAGGATCAGAGAAGCTTATTAATTTATTCAAGAGATTGTCGGGAAGGGAAGAGCAATGACAAACTAAGCAGTAAGAGATGGTAGTGGAGAGAAGATGACAGAGGAGCAATGACAAACTAAGCAGTAAGAGATGGTAGTGGAGAGAAGATGACAGAGGAGCAATGACAAACTAAGCAGTAAGAGATGGTAATGGAGAGAAGATGACGGAGGAGCAATGACAAACTAAGCAGTAAGAGATCGTATTGGAGAGAAGATGACAACTGAGGCAAGAATTATTTTGAGACAGAAGGAGCATTTCAAAGAGTTTATTAATTAGATACATAAGGATGATGGAAATGGACAAACCTTGGACAAACCTCCTATTCCAAATGAGCTGTACGTTGACTTAAAGGAAATTAGCAATGAGGAAATACAAAGAGCAATAAGAAAGGGTAACACGTAGATAACGCCTCTGACTAATGGGGTTGTGGGTGAGACGCATGAAGTGGATAATAATTATACACCTAGAATGTAGATGAAATTCAGTGTCGTGACTGTGAAAGGTGAGCCTCCCCCACATAGAAAAGTAAATATATCCTATTATATTAGTTACGAATCTGTCTAAATGATGTCATTAATAGTGGAACCACAATTTAGGTCAAAAAATTAAATTATATGTCTCTCCTCTTGTCGGCAATTTTAAAGTGTTTCATTCGATATAAGAAAGTTGTATTTATAAACAAGTTCTAAAGAGGTTCCAACTGTAGTATTTATTCTTTAACTATTATTGATTGGTAATTCTCATTTCACTCTGTACTTAAGGTATTAAAGGAACACCAAATATCTGTAAAAAACTTACTCCAAGGTCAATGGGTAATGATAACATTGTTTACACTAGAATTGTGATTGAAAGTAGTGCTACATAATAATAATACTTTTAAAAGCGGACACTCCATTTAAAAGTGTGTCACTTAAGTGAAATTGGTCGACGCCATTGAAGAACAAGAAATTCATTTTTTTTGCTATGTTATTTACAGACATTCCAGAACTTGTGACTCAGTCATTACGCAGATATTGTTATAAAAGGAAACACTGTATAGTATTGTAAAGTTCTGATGACCTTTTCAGGAGATACTTAAAATAACATTTCAATGAACAATCCGGGCCACCCCTACACAAACAGTACTACTGTCTGCCTGATTACAAGTAGTAACACAACAAGCGAACAGTTCATTGGCTCTTCAAGGCTGTCTTTTCATACCAACACAAAAAAGAAGGTAAATTTTTTAAATCAACCAAATATTTTTCGTAAAAATAATGCTGATTATTACTACTTCTAACTCGGTCTCTAAGCCTTGTTATAAAACTAACACTTCTCAGCTGCATGCAAATCTTATACTTGTATCTTCTCCCCTATTATCTCCAGAATGCTTCTCACTGACACAGCGGTATGTCTGCGGACATACAATGCTAGAAACCGGGTTTCGATACCCCTGGTTGGCAGAGCACAGATTGTGCATTGTGTAGCGTTGTGCTGAACTTCAAACAAACAGACCTTTAGAATAGAGCAAATAAATGAGTGACCCGTATTCCATTAATTCATGGATAATTTTGTAAACTTCAATAATATCACTTTTTACCTTTCTTTACCGAGGAAAAGTTAAGAAATCCTAACCTATTTTTTAACATAAATCCTCTATTCCCACGTGGTATTCAGGTCCATTGATATCCAGGGAATTAGTCTGAAAGTATCTAAAAAAGTTAGATTTCAGGAATGTTATGCAGAGTATAAATCGTGCTCAGAGGATAAAAGAAAGAAACACAAACAAACAATCTTTATTTACACTATAGTTTGTGTGTTTAACCACACTGGCGGATTTCTGGTTCAATGATTGATTATACAGGCTGCTGGTGGAGAAAGAGAAAGATATTTTCTTTTTATATGTAGTTGGAAAGAGAGAGAAATACTTTTTTATATTCGTGGGCAGAAAAGAAGAGAAAAACATTTTTTTATATATATAGGAAAAACCCTATCTCAACTCTGTGCAGAACAAGAATTAAGATAATTATTTTCTTTGTTCACATAGAACAAAACGTAAGTAAGTCTGATTTACCTTTCCAAATTCAGACGAGAACATTAAAGATGTGGTTTACCAGAATCTAGTGCTGCATACGTCACCAATTATTAAAGGGAATTTTATAGGATGAAAAAAAAAACCAACAAAAACTCATGACAACTTTTGTACGCACCTTTCTGTCATTTCTTTAAATAAGTTCTGTGTGCAGACAGACACAGGACCAAAGTAGCACAAGCTTCTAGCCGTTGGCGCAATCAACCTTTATCTGAGTAAAGAATTCATTACATGTTTACAAGAATATTCAACTATACGCAAAAGAATGCTTGTATAAAAGTGTAAAATATTTACTCGAATAAATTTCACTAAAGACAAATTCTAATCTAGTTATGAAAGAGTGAACTTAGTTGTTATGACACCCAGAAAAACCCTAGTAGCCTTCCTCAAACCCTTTCCAATAAGTCAATACCCTTTTTCAAATATAGAGACTAAAAGTGTACACACTGTCATAAACGATGCCCAATTAGCAGAGAAAGACAATAGCTTCTTTAAATTTGTAATCAGTATGTTTAGAAATACGCCCTAACACTCCATACTAACAACGAAACACTGCTCGATGACTTCAGTGTCTATACTTCACTGTTCCAAAATCTTTCACTTCAGCCATATTTTTGAGCGACTTTTTTCTCTATCTATGTTAAATGTGTGATCAAGTAACGGTAACGCAAATGCATTACTTTATAATTACTATAATTACAACTCATTTCCCACATATCTCTCAAACTTACCAATTAATCCAAACATTCTGTGACATCTCAACATCATCAATGCAGCTAAGAATGTCAACAAGCTTAATGTCATCAGCAAACTTTACTAATTATGTCCTCCCAGCACTAAAGATTGAACTGTCCCTAAACGGTCCAACTTGACTAGACTTCATTTCTCAAGTGCAACCACTCTTTAGTTGTATTAACTAGTTTTCTACATCTCCTTAACTAACACTTTGCATGTACCTTATAGAGAGCTGATGATGTTTCTTTTAAATTATAATACACCAAGTCCACATACAAGTAATTAGATTCCTGGAGCGTGAATCAAACCTTGGTATTCTGGATCAAAGAAAGCCACTAGACAAGCGAAGACTGAGCATTATGTGACGCTGCTCAAGTTAAAATTACCAGTTCCATTAGTAATTCTGGACATCACGAGAAAAAGACCACAAAACACATACGTTGACAAGCCTAAATTTTGAAGAAACTAGGGTTAATGATATTAATTTCTCAAGGACAAACATCTACATTTGCAGCCAACAACAGTACGAATTTAATCACTTTACACTCAGGGCAGTATTCACTTAAATTAAGTAATTGCGTGGTGTTTCAAATGGTCTCACAGATGTTCAGTCAGAATAAACTTGGACGATTGTGGTGGCCAGAGAAGATACTCGCAGTTGTTGTCAAGCTCTTCAAATGATATTTGGTGAATGCGAGTATTGTAGATTACTTGTTATTGTTTTGCAAATGACTTTTCCATAAGTGTGAAAATACAATATCATTGAGTGAATATGGCAAACAAAACACTTCAAGGACATTTTAAATTTTATTTGCCTTTCTAAACTCAATTAAAAGAACAACCGTCCAACACTTTTTCCATGAACTGGATAAGATAAAATACTTTACACGTTTTTTTCTACATTTTTACTTTGGCGTTGCTAAGTCCAAAATAATGAAACGTAACACATGGAACCATATTATACATTTTCATGTTTTGAGTGCCCATAGTTTCTACAAAAAAAACTATTGAAGCAGTGCCTTTTATGTCTGAATTTAATTTTTCACTCCTATCTGATTGTTGTAGGCAGTCGAATCCTGACACTTTCTGAAAGAATCTGACAACTGGGAGATAAAGTGATGTTTGTTGCACTACAAGTTTGTCCAATGAGCTCTTTCCTCAATCAGCTATCAGAGGTCAGCATCTTCCGTTTTGTTACCTGATAGAAGATACAGACGTTTTTTTGTCGATTTCCATATCTGAAATTCTTGTAGCTTATCTCTTGAAATAAGTGGATCTCTACCTGTAACTTAGTCACGGGTGGGCCTGTGCGCGCCACAGCTTCCTGTAATTTTCCCTCAATGGTTTGTACGCCTTCTACCCCGTCCATTGTAACACCAGACCCACCTAAAACTTCGTACCTGGCAACGCCACTGCTTTCTACATTTATGGGGCTCAAACAATTACCTGACGTTTCAGATGATTAGTTTAGTTTGTATACGAAGACAAATTGGTTGATCTACAACTGTGTGTGGGCAGAGACGTTCTAATAAAGTGTGTAGTTGTATATTTAGTTATTATATGTTTTGTACCAAGTGAGCAAAAGCCCAGTAACTTTGTAGATCATACAATTTAAAGATCTGATAACTGTCGATGGCTTAAATTTTGGGCTCTTGATTTATTAGACTTACACAGATATAAAGATATATACTTTGCTTAAAACCCATGATGTACAATTTTCAAGAACTTCTTTCTACGAGTTTCATTGTAACGCAGGTTTATCATATTCCGGAATACCTATCGGTATTCCACTAAGAAAAACAACTTTATGTTTCCTTCCATGGAAGGAGGTTTCTCTTAATGTTTTTCTTTTCTCCCGTACAAATGCGTAATTTTACTATAATCTTGAAATGACAATGTTTTAAGAAACAAAACCTTCCTGCAAATTTACGGCGGAATAAAAAGGTTATTTCTACAAGTGTATGTACAATAATACAGTCTATAAGAATGATAAAATATAAAGCTTGCAGTTATTATCACTCTTAACCCTAGAGGCGGGAGATGATCGTCCAAAATGTAATAGCTAATTTGGTCATCATAACATTCAACAAATGGTAAAAGTGTTACAACTGCTATTTAAAAAAATAATGTAGTATCAGAGCTTTTGAACAATACAACTTCTGGCTTATCATTCATCTGTTGTAGAGAAATATTTTTGAACAATACAACTTTTAGCTCATTGTTTCAACTCTTGCAGAAAAATCATCCCGAAACAATACAACTACTGGCTCATTGTTTCACTTCTTGGAGAGAATTTATTTTCGAAAAATACAACTTCTAGTTCATTGTTTCAAATATTACAGAGAAATCTTAAACAATAAAACATCTAATTTATTGTTTCAACTCTTGCAGAAAAATATTTTCGAACAATACAACGTCTGGTTCATTGTTCCTCTTCTTGAAGAGAAACTTTCATTTCATGAATTCAAACTCCCTCTCCAATTGTTTTTGTAAATTATCTATAGAAGCGTTGTTTTCTGCACTAACTAGTCCCTATACACTAAGATAATGTAAGGCCGTAGTTATCCTAGTCTCAGTTGCAAATGCAAGATCTGAAGGTGTGATGTTTGCATTTAATGCAAACGTTGTGGATGCAGTCACAATAAGATTTCCATTGAAGTTAAAGTGATCAGAAAGAGAAATCGTTCATAACGTTTACTGTCCATTGTTACTAACTGTTTTAAATGACACTAATGTGTCAAAAACCGTTGTAACAACGCAAAACTGGGTGACTTTTTCTCAACACCAAAGCCCTAATCCGAGGGTCACGGGTTCGAATTCCGTCGCACCAAACATGTTCGTCTTTTCAACCGTGGGAGCTTTATAATGTGACAGTCAAACTCACTATTCGTTAGCAAAAGAGTGGCCCAAGAGTTGGCGGTGGGTTGTGATGACTAGTTACCTTCCATCTTGTGTTATTACACTGCTAAATTAGGGACGGCTAGCGCAGATAGCCCTCGAGTAGCTTTGCTCGAAATTCAAAATCAAACCAAAACAATATTTTGAGAACTTTATTACATGTTTCAAAGCATAAAACTCTAAACTTATATAAAGTTTTATATGAAAAAGAAACATCAATTTAAGTGATCGACTCACGATTCTACGGTTAATTAAATTAAACTTGTGTGTGTATGTTTTCTTATAGCAAAGCCACATCGAGCTAGCTCCTGAGCCCACCGAGGGAAATCGAATTCCTGATTTTAGCGTTGTAAGTCCGTAGACTTACCACTGCACTAGCGGGGCAAAATTAAACTTTAGAGTCAGTTGTTGTTTTGATATACGTAAAGTTACTATTTTTACATTTCATGTAATTGTTTGATACTGTTATGATATATGTAAAGTTACTGTTTTATATTTCATGTAATTGTTTGATGTTGTTTTGATATACGTAAAGTTACTGTTTTATATTTCATGTAATTGTTTGATGTTGTTTTGATATACGTAAAGTTACTGTTTTGTACTTCATGTAATTGTTTGATGTTGTTTTGATAAGTAAAGTTACTGTTTTGTACTTCATGTAATTGTTTGATGTTGTTTTGAGATACGTAAAGTTACTGTTTTGTATTTCATGTAATTGTTTGATGTTGTTTTGAAATACGTAAAGTTACTGTTTTGTACTTCATGTAATTGTTTGATGTTGTTTTGAGATACGTAAAGTTACTGTTTTGTATTTCATGTAATTGTTTGATGTTGTTTTGAAATACGTAAAGTTACTGTTTTGTACTTCATGTAATTGTTTGATGTTGTTTTGATATAAGTAAAGTTACTGTTTTGTATTTCATGTAATTGTTTGTGGATTTCATTTAGATTTTTTTCGCAACCTCTTACTCCAGTATAACGAAAAAACACAACAAAACAAGTAAAAATAATTATCGTAGTGTCAAATACATGTATTAATAAAGGTTAGCTACAGTGTAATGCAGACAAATGCAGCTTACTGAATGCTATTTTTGCGCTAATAGATAATAGCCGATTTCGTAACTCTTACGCTAAAGTATTACTCATATTGCGCAATTCCAGAAAGACGACACGCGACTGCACGTGTTTCAAAGCTAGAACTAGGTCTCCTGCGGATACCACCGGCACGTGTATGACCTCGTGAACACGAAGCTGGCCATATTAACGTTGACAGAAAAGAGTGATTCATCTGACACATCACAAATGTTAGTAGCTTTCGTGGCCTCAGGGATGCCTCATTTATCAAAGGGGGGGGGGGGAGCATTATGCAAATCGATTACGATCAAAACTTCACTGAGAAAATTAATCATTATTTGTTACTGGTTCTCTATTCTCTACTGATTTCTCATATAAAGTATAGTACAAAGTCGAAGGAAATTCAAACATAGTTTGTCGAACATCTTATTTCTTATATAAAGATAAAAGATAAATGCATGGAAATTTGGTTCATAGTTGGCTCTAAGTAAATTGTGTCCTTGGATTTGCGGACAAAAAAGGTACAGACTGATTGTTTTCGCTCTTAATTATACAAGCTTTCAACTATAATTTTATTATTTTATGATTGACATAAGTTGGCATGGAGCAGATAAAAAAGTACTTTGATTACATTAAGGCTTAATTTAATAGAAAAAGGGTTTGTTTCGTTTGTTTTTTGAATTAAGCGCAAAGCTGCTCCAGGGCTATCTGCGCTACCCGTCCCTAATTTAGCAGTGTAAGACTAGAGGGAAGGCAGCTAGTCATCACCATCCACCGCCAACTCTTGGGCTACTCTTTTACCAACGAACAGTGGGATTGGCCGTCATATTATAACGATCCCACGGTTTAAAGGGCGAGCATGTTTGGTGCGACTGGGATTCGAAACCACGACCTTCAGATGACGAGTCGAATGCCTCAACCCACCTGGCCATGCCGGCCCGAGAAAGAGAGAACAAAATATCGAAATGACGAATCTTATTTTAATTTCAAAGCGTTAAAAGAATATTTTTGTTCAGTTTATTACACCGTTTAATATTTATGAGTCAATAAACAAAAACTAGCAAATAGAAATAGTGCAGCACATTTGAAAGAAATCGACGTTGTAAATCTTTGTGCATGATATACTAGCAATTTCCACAACAGCAACCATTAAAACACAATTGGACAAGCCCTAAGCGATATGAATTATGTGGGAGGTACGTTAATAAATAACCAGTATATTCTCCTTCACTGCGGTCTTATGTATTTTAGGTTTAGTTCTGAATTTGCTTAAGCCTCATTGTTATCACTTACAAACATTTTTATTTGTTTTCTCTATTTTCATTTTTGTCAAATTTTCTTACTCCCAAACAGTATCTTGCACTACTATTATTTCAGTTCAATATTCTTATGCTTCAATTTGAATAATAATAAAACCTTGTAAAATAAGAACATTTTTCGTTTTGTACCGACTTTATTTTAAATAAATCAAATAAATTTCAATTTGCTATTTTATAAACAATTGTTTCACATACACGTCCTATTACACAACGTAACACAAATGTTGTTTGTTTGTTTGTTTTTGAATTTCGCACAAAGCTACTCGATGGCTATCTGTACTAGCCGTCCCTAACTTAGAAGAGTAAGACTAGAGGAAAGTCAGCTAGTCATCACCACCCACCGCCATCTCTTGGGCTACTCTTTTACCAACGAATAGTGGGATTAACCGTCACATTATAACGCCCCCACGGCTGATAGGGCGAGCATGTTTGGTGCGACCGGGATGCAAACCCGCAACCCTGACTCAAATTTTGTTCCTGGATAGTATTTTATTTTTAATTTCTTATGTTGTAAAAGTACAGAAAATGGCCATTATTCCTTTCAAACTTTGCTTTTGTGACCTGGATAACGAAATTTAGAAATTAACCTATTTTGTATGTAAGAACGGCAAATTTGCACATTTTAATTTACATAAGGTCTGAATAAAACAACATATGAATCAAGATTTACATGTATTTATACTAAAGTTATACGAAAATGTTTAGAAGCGAGTAGTTTTTCGAGATTTGGGACTGTAATGTAAATCACTTTCACGTATCAGCCCCCAAATATAGTATCCCATGATGTTTTCGTTATACGCTCCTTGGTATATATTGGTGAAAGCGCTCGTTTTGCTCCTGTGAGTATGCTTTCATGGTGTTCTTGAATTTATCAAGATGAGCGTCAAGGATATAGACTTTCAGGAACATCCTGCAACTCATTTTGCCGTAGTTAATCACCAGAACCTCAACCAGTTCCACATAATTTTCGGTCTTGTGATTGCCCAAAAAGCCCCAAGCTTTTTTTCCCTTCCTATTGAGCTTCTTGGGGAATTATGTGCACTCCAAGATCTTCTTTATTTGTGGTCCAACGAAGACACCAGCTTTGACCTTTGCCTCAGACAGCTTAGGGAAGAAGTCTCGAAGGTACTTGATGGCTGCAGACTCCTTATCAAGAGCTGTGACAAACTGGTTCATAAGATCCAATTTTATGTGCAAATGGTGGGAACAACACCTTCTGGAGGTCCATTAGTGGCTCACAATTGACATTTTACCTCCCCACAGAGAATTCAGCCCGTTATGGCCAGTGCTTCCTGTTGTAGTGCGCTGCGGTGTACCTGCTGTCCCAAAGGCAAAGATACTAGTGCAACTTGGTAAAGTGTCCTTGGAGACTCATCAGGAATGCCACCATTTTGAAGTATCCGATAACCTTCCAGCCATACTCATCATACTTTAAGGCTTCTTGCAAGGTCTTGACGCTGTTGTATTCCTCTTTGAGGTGCACCGTATGAGCCAGGGAAAGAGACGGATACTAATTCCCGTTATGGAGCAGCACAGCTTTGAGGCTTCTGGATGAGCTATCAATGATGAGGCGCCACTCGTTCCGGTTACAGGCAATTTCAATTGCCTCGCACAGACCAGATACATTGTGGCAGAAGCAGAGCCCATCTTGACGAGTGAAGAAGCTTGAAAAATGTCGGTAACTCTTCTTCTGACTTCTACAACATTCTAGAAAATTCTTGTAAGCTCTACAACATTCTAGAAAGTTCTTGTAAGCTCTACAACATTTTAGAAAGTTCTTGAAAATTCTTGTAAGTTTAAAAAAATTCTCTATCAGCTAGCTACTCAGCACTGAATCTACCTAGAATGTTCTGGAAAATGGGTAAATTTGCAATTTTCATTACCCAGGTCACAAAATAAAGTTTCAAGAAAAAAATGGATCTTTTCCATTTACTTTAGGCTTAAGGAATTGGGAAATAACACTTCTTCCCAGGAACAAGAAAAAGTAAAAATTTTGTTCCGTAGTATTATCATCGTTATATTTACGGAGGGTGGATTTGGAAATAATAGGAGTGACATCAAGTGGACAAATATGTTTGTTGTTTTGTGTAAAAGAATATAAAGTAAGTTAATTAGAGTTGCATTATTTCTATTTATATTGTTTATTTGTTTTTGAATTTCGCATAAAGCTACACGAGAGCTATCTGTGCTAGCCGTCTTTAATTTAGCAGTGTAAGGTTAGAGAGAAAGCAGCTAATCATCACCACCCACCGCCAACTCTTGGACTACTCTTTTACCAACGAATAATGGGCTTGACCATCACATTGTAACGCCCCCACAGTTGAAAGGGCATGTTTGGTGTGATGGGGATTCCAACCCGCGAGCCTCAGATTATGAGTCGAGCGCTTTAACCACCTGGCCATGCTGGGTCATTCTATTTACATATAAAAACGTAGATGTAATGGATACATAAGGCAAAACTATATAGGACCATTATTGATAACTACTGTTTCCAATAGAAGAAAATATTTATCACACTTTCCATCCAAGATACATGGACAACCTGCTAACAGAAATACTGTGTCTTTTTCTTGTCGTAACCTTGACCAAGTGACCAACATGATGAAATAAAATCCGGATAAAACTAAAAGAATTCAAAACTTTCACAAAATGTGGTTTAGTTTCATGTTAGAGAGGAAAGCTGTTACTTTTCTATTGACCCCTGTTTCCAAATGAATTATTTATTTCTTACATTTACTGTTTATTTTGGGTTTTTTAAACAAAATAAGCGTAAATCTTTGTTGCAACAGGTAGAGTTTGTTTGTTTTGTTTTTGAATTTCGCGCAAAGCTACGCGAGGGGTATCTGCGCTAGCCGTCCCTAATTTAGCAGTGTAAGACTAGAGGGAAGGCAGCTAGTCATCACCATCCACCGCCAACTCTTGGGCTACTTTTTTACCGACGAATAGTGGAACTGACCGTAACATTATAACGCCCCCACGGCTGGGAGGGCGAGCATGTTTGGTGCGACCGGAATTCGAACCCGCGACCCTCGGATTACGAATCTAACGCCTTAACACGCTTGGCCATGTCGGGCCGTAACAGGTAGAGACCACAGATAATCGCCTATAGGTCAATGGGATTAGACCGTCAATTCTATAGCAAACTCTTGCCCCAAAGTGCAAAGTTTTACGGCAACAGAACGCAAACCGCTGGCCTTCCGATCCACAGTCTGGCATGCTAACTACTAGGCCATGTTCCGCCCCGCAATTATCTGAAGGCGTTGTTTTAGTCGACGACAATATTCTGGTTTGGTAAAACCAAAAACTATAATTTAAAAAAAAGAGAAATAATATTAGACCCATCTATTTAAAACTGGTGTGTGTTTTTGTGTTATAGACATCGGACGTTTATTTGTTTTTGTTCATTTCCCACAACGTTTATGTGGTAGAAACACATCACAATCTAAATTTAACGGTGATGACTCACCATCACAAGATTCTACATTATATACACGTATGATCATATAGACAGCCTCGTTATAATTTATTCATGAAATCATGTTAACGTTTTAGTGTCTCTATAGTGTACAATAACAGCAGCAGTTACGTTAAACACACCTTACCACAACCGATTCGTGGAGAATGGCCTGACATATCTTGATGTATTAGCGATGATATATTAGTAGATTAGCACGTTATAGTTGTTCCTATAAATCTACTTAGCTACACGTATTAAAAGTGAATACATAATTCTTATTTCACATACGTTTACCATTTCGGATGTGTGTCTATATTTCTGATTTCAGAGTATATTTTCTTTTTTTCTCTCCAGTAGTTTGACTGTTATATCCATCGTTTGACTGACTGTATATCTTCAAGTGCTTTGATTTTTTTTATACTCCTTAAAATATTGTATAGCTGTAAGATAAGTGCTTTACTAGTAATGTTTAATCTACGACACGATTTCGCTGTGCATTCTACGAACCACAGTTCGCGTCCACTTGACGCAAAACCTCGTATTCCCCACTTTAGAACAGTGGATGTGCTAGCAGATTCACAGTTGTATTGATGGTTGATGCTGTTTACCGGCTGGCTGCCTCTCTTCTGGTCTGAACTTTCGAAATAATGGATGCACAGAAATCCCTCTATATACCTTTGTGAGGACTTTCTAAAACCAACAGAAAAGTATATATTTTGGTTTAACAACTTTCTGTAATGTCTTCAGAAGAACTGACAACATCGTCCTCTAGTATCGGATTTAAAATTTAGAAATCATTGAAATTAAAATTTAATTTCTCAGAAGTAGCTTCTATCTAATATTCTGTAGAGGTTTTACTTGCATCACAGATCTCTCATGGCGCCCTCTATCAAATTCTTCCCTAATTACCATGTAAGATTATCACGAAACCCATTTACGTAGGTTGTCAAAACGCGTTGTTGGACGTATTCCAGTGTCACCCTCAAGAGAAATTTCTCAATTTCAGTAATAGCATTATTATTAATGAAATTCTTCGAAGTTAGATTAACTAAGAGTTGTATCTATTCTTTATAAAACAGGTGTTAATTCTAAGATATTTGGAAAGGTCAAACGTAAGTTGTCCATATTCAGAGCAATGTTCTGAACTGAGGTCAAATTCTCCACTAAATGTGCTTGCAAACAAATATATTTTTTTTACTTGAAAAAAAAAGTTTTCTTAACTATTAAACAGAAACAACAGTTTCTCGTTATTGTTCCAGAGAAACATGAAAGTTCGAAGGTTGTAGATGTTCGAGGCGCAAAATGCCGACGAACACGATCTGTGTTTTCAGCGTTGTAACAGTAGCCAAAACAACAAACAATTATCAAGTAACTGGTCGACCTCATTCTGCCTCTAGTTATCACTAACACTTTGAATTCAACCTAAATTTAAAATTTCTTAGTAATCAACAGCGGAATCTGGAAAAATACCCCCAGTGGTACAGCGGCATGTCTGCGACTTTCAACGCTAGAAACCGGGTTTCGATACTTGTGGTGGGCAGAGCACAGATAACCCCTTCTGTAGCTTTGTAGTTAGCTGCAAACAAACAAAGACATTGGAGAGGTAAACGGAAAGACAATTAGGCCGATAAAAACGGATAGTTACAAGAGGGAAGACTGTCACATAATTATGTCGGCCCAGCATGGTTAGGTGGGTTAAGGAGTGGTAACCCAAGGGTTTGAATCCCCGCCGCACCAAACATGCTCGCCCTATCAGCCGTGGGGGCGCTGTGACGTACAATCCTACAATTCGTTGGTAAAAGAGTAGCCCAAGAGTTGGCGGTGAGTGGTGATGATTAGCTGCCTTCCCTCTAGTCTTACACTGATAAATTAGGGACGGCTAGCGCAGATAGCCCTCGTGTAGCTTTGCGCGAAATTCAAAAACAAACATAATTATGTATTAATGATCTACATTAAAGCCTCTTGAAAAGAACATTTACACTATAAACTTGTATTATTCTAAATTTTTATAAATAAGGAGATAAATAATTATATTTCACATAATAGTTAAATTCTGTAAGCGTAAAAAGATCGTCATACGACAGGGGTGGTAAGATTTACCCTATCAAATTTGTTCAGTTAACAATATCGACATATATGATATTGTTAGTTATAAACACTCATGTTAACGGAACGTGAAGCCACTTTATCCCCCAACATTCATTCTTTGTGACCTCAGAACAGTGCGTATGTCGAAATCCATTCTACACTTGGCTGCACGACATCAGAGACCTTGAGTGCACATGCTTACAGAATGCGTGACCCACAAAAGCTCACGCACCGTTTGGTTGCAACCCTTTATCTAAACCGGTAACCCTATCGTCCCGTCTTGTAGCATCTGGTTCAAGCAGGGGACCACATCAACATCTGTTCATTGCAAAATAACAACCTTTCTTCCTTCGTCATAACCTCCCACTTCCCAAAGCGCAGCTGCCCTTTCCTACAGGGATGAATAAATATAGGAAAAAATACCCAATAATGCTTGCTGAGGTTGTAAGAAGGAAACGTGTTTATTCAAACTCTAACCCTTTCCTTTGTGTCTTCTTCTTGTCTTTTGTATTGACTTGCCTGTGTGTGTGTATATTGTATCATTGATACACAATGCAAATATCATTGTTTCCTTTAGAATAGTAGTGACAACAAATATTGAATTGCAATGAAGTCCGTTTGTCTACGTGACAAAAAGGTACATACGATCATATGTTGCTTCTTGCACTTTTTTAAATATGGACAAACGTAGAAGATAAACAGAAAATGGTTGGAATTTATAGCATTTTCGGAAATAAATGTACACATGATTTATCACAGAAGTCTTTGTTGCTTTTGGTTAAAGCAGGACAAATGACAATTTTATCGTAACAACAGTGAAGAGTCAAAGCGTTTGCTTTTGACACAAGTGTTAAAGTCAATGTCCAAGTTCAAATTGAATTTCTGTATCCAAATGTACCAGTTTGAGAATGGTTTATATACCAACCGGAGGTTTTCAGTTTAAGATTCCTGGCTCAAATGGCTCTGCCTAAAAGAGTTATTTTGAATTTTAGTCTCAATTGTCACATTCTTAGATTTCCGTTGGAAATATTCAGTAGAGAGCATGGATCACGTCATTTCAATAGTGCATTATCTTTCGTGTATGTTAACCTGAAAACTATGCCTACATTTGCAAATAAAAGCCTGTATACCATTGTTTTGGAATACAAGTTCTGTGACTGATTTTATCATGTTTTTGGTCAGGTTGTTCATCAAAAAATTGCGTTCACGCTTCGCAACAGGACTATGTCTAGTCTTTTCAATAAATTTCATGTCGAAAGTTGTTAGTAAAATGTCCATGTCAAGAGGAATCCCAGTGTCTAAATTTGTTAATGTTTATAAAAAGTATATGTATCCAGAGACAATACAGAATATTGATGCTCAGGTGATTTCACAGAAAAATTCTGTCTTGATTTTTTTAAATTGATAAAAATGTCACGAGTGATAATATTTGTTGTTTTTTGTTGTTGTTAGTTAAGCACGAAGCTAAATAATCAACTAGTTGTACTAGCTACGAGTACTGAATTCCGGGTTTTAGATTCATTGGTGAGTCACACGTGAGTAATGTTTCTTTTGTGAGAAACTTTATTATGCAAAATAATGGAAAACATTTTTAGCACACTCTATAACAAACACGTTGTTTGCAAAGAGTGAAAAAAATGAAAAGAAAGTAAAAACTGAATCAGTTTAAACAACAATAAATTTAAGTTACAAAAAATGAACTTTTAAAAGCAGAAATATGCAAAATAAATAAAACAAGAAAACCCTCTACACAAAATGAATAAGTTGTTAGAAGTTTGTTTCTAATTAAGTACTAAGCTACACAATGGACTATCTGTGCTCTGCCACCACGGGTATTAAAACCCGATTTCTGGGAATCGGAGTTCTCAGACATGCCGCTGTACCACTTGGAGCCAGAAAATAAAAAGAGCTCGAGAACATTAACGGTTCGCTGTTGTCACGTGCAATATAAGTTTTACGTCACTGTCTAGAAACTCCACTGGTACAGCAAAAATACTTTGTATATATATATTTTTAAATTACTAATAACTTTCCTTATTCCACTCAATCGCGTGCCAATCAATCAATATTTAAAAAAAATCAAAACCACAAATTTAACCCAGAGCTTCCGAATTGAAGACGATCCTTAAGTGTGACGCACATTCCAGCTTTAAACAATCTCATCTTTCCTGTCAATATCTTGCCTCTGAAAGATCTTTCTACTCCCTGCCCAAGCACCCCTCTTGTATATAAACACCTTTCCTTTTGTCAGTAAAGAAGGTTGACGAGAGTAACCGAGGTAAAATATAATTTTTAGACAGTTTTGAACATGCTATGTGAAGTGATCTATTTTTGCTACGAGACCAAGAATATTAGGAAGAGCCATGGAAATGATTCATCCATTTTAGAAAACAAAAACAAAACCAAACAGTTAGGAAGTACAATTAGAGTTAAATGCCGCAGAAACAACCCGATAAAAGCAACAACTTTTATCGTCTTGCTATCGTCGAACGTTATTTAGAACGAGAGATGTTATTGGAATTTTAAATTTGGTAATAACTTCTAATTGAGGAGTATTTTATGAACCATTGATTAATAATACTGTGTTAGAATTATTTAGCAATCAAAAGAATATTCTGCAAGTTTAAGTGTCTGCGAAGCAAATATAAACAATAAGAAATCCCTCAATAGCCGCAGCACTTAATTTTTTTTGCAGACAGGATTAGAATACATTAATCTACGAGACTTTTTTTCGTTTTTGTTAGTTATATTTTTATGCACCAGTTTACATTATTACTCATCAGATTCTCTACCAGCCCATCCTCAAATTGAAATTCTTCTCGGCAGAATTAGAGTAAATCAATATATGAGATCTTGGGCGTGGTCTAGGTCAAATACATCAATCGGAAGGTTTTAACCTTCTGAGTCCAAGACTGTAATTAGATCTCAAATCGGTCAAAAGTGTGTAGTTGAAAAAACACAACACACACAAAAACAACAACAACTCAGAGTCATACAATGAACTGCTATGTCGTAACTAAAAAGTTATTAATTTTTTTATGTAATCGCACCGCATTCACGTGCTGTGCGTGCAAAGAAACTCTCTAACTGGTGTTTACTTTCAACATTTCGTAGTTGGGAGCAGGAACCTGTCTAGATTTTCATGATCAAGGTCGTAAGGTTTATTTTAATTAGATAAAACGCTTTGAGCTCACCTACAAACATCCCCCACTACACATGTCAAATAAAGCACTGGAGTATATGAGTTATTACACAATGAAGGGAACTGTCGAAATTTACTTGTATTTACTTTCATGTAAAAAAACAAAAACGTATGATATAAACATAACACTTAAATGAGGTTATAAGCAATAGAAAGAATGCATAAAACTTATAATGTCACGATGAAATGTCAACCTATATCTTCTATTCGTTTAAATGTACACTTGTGGCTTAGTGATAAGTCTGCAGACTTACGACGTTAAATTCAGATTTCGATACCCATGGTGGGTAGAGCACATATAGCGGCTGTTTATGTAGCTACGCGCTTAACAACAGCCAAAAACAAATAGTTCAAGTGTGATTTAACACTGTGTTGAGAAAACTCAAAACTTAAAGAGGGACCTAAAAGTTTTGCTTTTGTTAATTTCATAACTTGGCCACAGTTTCTAAGAATGATGTTGTCGTACTTATAAGACCTTATGTTACGCATATCTATCTGTTCCTGATGAAATATTTGTGCATTATATTGAAGCTTAGATACGCTGTTCGAAACAGTTATTAAAGTAAAACCGTTGTTATAAGATAAACTCAGTCACTGTTCTTTGTTAATTGTAATGAAAACCAAACATTTGATGAACATTTGTGGTTTTTTCTAAACAAACCTTTCAACGAGTTTTGGTAGGTAACACAAGTTTCTATCAGCAAGTGTATTACCGAGTAAATCTTAATTGTAATTTTGAGCTGATGTTCGATGGTTTCCGCTTTTTACCAAACACACAAAATCAAACCTTGTACTTTAGGACCGTGAGCAACGATCAAATCCCAGTCTTTGGTGTTGACTGATTGCGTTTACTTAGTTTATCATTCCAAAATTAGGGAACAACTAGTGTATTTAGTCGTAGCGAAGCTTTGCAAAAAAATCCAACAAGCTCGAAAGACAATCAAAGTAACAAATGCAAAGCTTCATTGGAGAGCCGTTGTTGTTTTGAATTAAGCACAAAGCTACTCAATGGGCTATCTGTGCTCTGCCCACCACGGGTATCGAAACCCGTTTTTTAGCGTTGTAAGTCCGCAGACATACCGCTGAGCCACTGGGGGGCTCGGAGAGCCGTAGATGAATGATTTAGTTACAGATCTGTCTGTACTTGAAACGTATTTGTCCCAAACTGAAAGAATAAAAATATTATATTATTCCATTCCTCTCGGTGCACGTGTATTATAGATATTACTATTGATAATCACAATAGAAAAATAATGGAGGATATATCCTCAAGATATCACTTGACTCACATATGTGAAAAAACTGCAATTTATTTGTACATAGTTTACTTTATAGCAATTCGTCTGACGAAAACATTCACGTGATATCATAGAGAAATGACCCAAAACAGTAGTTAACTAGAGCAAGAGGAACCTCGCCACATTCTTTAATCATTGTTCTACTGCTAAAACTACTCTTTGGTTATAATTGTATGAAAATATTGGACAATTCTTAGTGAACTTGAAATATTCACTTTCCTTAGTAAAAAAGAAGATGAGAAGTACTAGGTATTTCAGCATCTGCATCTGCATTTTGTACAATCATGAGATTAGAAATGAGAATGCTTGACCATTTATCACAATTAATATTTACATAGTGATATCTTACAGCTTGGTTTCAATTATTATTTTGATGTGCAGTCATCACGTGCTCCTTAGGGAAGACAAATGGATGTTTCACTCGTATGGAAAGCCATCATACAAATGTAAGCCAATTAATTACAGCACTGTTGTAAGTTAGCTCTAACTGCCTTAAAGCATTATCACCAAAATATTCTAAACCAATGATGTGCGCTTACTTGAACTCCTGGACAAGACAGGCCATCAAGAAACAAGAAGATGACCACTCTTTATTGATTCATGGCATTATTAAAAACAGGTTTCGAAAGTTAATCATATATCCATAGCTGACACTGTGCAATGTATCTGAAACAGACTTTGCAAGGCTGGCTTTTATGCCAAACACTTAGTGAAATGCATACAGCTCGATATACACAAACGTTTGTCTGTAGTGATATCAAGAACACGTGTAGTGGTTTTACAACAATATTCTTTTTGCAAATAAGTCAGGTTCTACTGTGTAATTACATAACAGGATTATACTCAGGTGAAGATAACTTCGGATCATATTTAGCGCTTGTTCATACAATAATGTTGCACATCTAGCGGTGGTAAAAATACAGTGATCAAAATCAGACAATGGTAAACGTTCTAACGTCTATATTCTGAGGACCTATATCATTAAAATCACAATCACAATATGATGGAGAACATATCCAAGGATACTTTGTGGTACCATCTGCTGGTAATTGGCTTTGATCTTAACTTACAAAGCGATAACCACCCATCGTACCATACTGTTCGACACATTCGTTCCTCTGAAAAAAAAATTAACCAAAGGAAATAGCCTCGCACTCTACGGCTTTAAATCCTATCAAGCAGATACGTAGATGAAAGACATGTTATAATAATACTAACAGCGAACACAGTATGATTCCTTGTGGAAAGATGAGTCTACCTATTAATATATTGGGCAATGACATCATGTGCAGAAACAGGGGATTAAATGTCCTATTATTACAGTTACAATGGACAGAGGAGATCCCAGCTTACTTTGTGGAAAGATTAATCTATCTATTAATGTGGTAATCAGTGACATCTTATGCAATAATAGAGGACCGAATTTCCTATCAATATAGTTACAAAAATATAACTTGTAAGGTCACCGGATGAGAGAACTAATTCACCTGTTGATATAGTGATTAATGACATCTGGTGCAAAAATAGAGATCGAATGTTCTATTATTACGGTTACAATGGACAGAGATCCAAGCTTACTTTGTGGGACGATTAATTTACTTATTAATGTGGAAGTCTGTGACATCTTAGGCACTAATAGAGGATCGAATGTCCTTTTAATGCAGTTACAAAAAATAGTTCACAACAACATCTGATAGACACACGATAAATTTGTTTTATTAATTTTTCGTGTGTGTGTTTTTCTTTTAGTAAAGCCACAAAGGCTATCTGCTCAGCCCACCGAGGGTAATTTTTGGTTAAAGATAGAATTAATAGTAACAGTCAGTCTCAAAAAGGCTGGTATGCGTCTTAAAACTTTTATTAACATAAAGCAGAGAACCATGTTTCGACCTTCTTAGGCCATCTTTAGGTTAGCAAAATGAGTTTGCAACTGACCGTTGCCGGGCACGTGTCTTAGGGACGAGAGTGTAAACGGGCACACAATTGTAGAGGGCGTTGCAGTATATGTTAGGTTATTAATTAGTATAGGTATAAAGGTGTTCCTTTATATTAGTTTGATTTTGGTTTGAGTTATTGTATAAGTAAGCTTCTTTGATTTTTCGTTTGTTTACATTTGCTTACCTATTTAGTATTTGGGTGTTTTCTATGGTTATGTTGTGCGTATTTGATTTGCAGTGTTCAAAAATGTGTGAAGGTGTTTCTTTTTTGTTGTACTATTTGAAACTATTATTATTCTGCTTTTTTATCTAATATAGAAGTCGTGGCAGTTGTTGCATTGTATTTGATAAATAATGTTGGTGTTGTGTTTGTCAGTGTAGTTTTTACATAGTATGGACTTTAGTTTTGTACCTGGTTTTTGAATAAATTTGGTATACTGGAATGTTGTGTTTTTTACAAGTTTTTTTTTTCCAAATGTTGGTCATATTTTCGCAGATATCGGGAAATATATAATATGCAGCAGTGCAAAGTTTTGTAGTTTGTTGTTTCGTGGGATTTATTATTGTTTGCCTGTTGTCGAACGTGTTGTTAGTCTAAGTGCGTGCGTGTAATTTTTCAACTGTTTTTGGAGGAAATTTGTTGATAAAGTGTTGTTTTATTTTGTTGATTTCATCATTAATTTTATCGGGTGACCATAGTTTTGTGGCTGTGTTTATTTGGTTTCTTAACATGTTGAGTTTTTGTTTTGTTTCATGTGCTAAATCCAGTATGGGTGATTTTTCTGTGGATTTCTGTTTCGAATTGTGTATCGGTTCTTATGATGTTGAGAAATGTTATTTGGTTAGTTTTTTCGTGTTCACAGGTGAACTTAATGTTGGGGTGTATAGAGTTAACATGGTTGAAAAAACTAAGTGTGTGTTCTGTAGATGTGAATCCAGCAAATTTATCGTCAACATATCTGTACCAGTATAGTGGTGGATGTAAAGCTGAACTGATCGCTTGAGATTCAATCTGTGTCATGAAAATGTTGGCTAGAACTAGTAACACAGGATTGCCCATATTTAAGTCATTTATTTATAGGTAGTTTTGTTCATTGAACATAAAGTTGGTTTTAGTGGTAGTGAATTCTATAAGGTTTGCTAATTGGTTGCTGGTGGTGTGTATCAATGGGTTGGGGTCTTCGATATAAAGTTCTAAAGCTACCTTGCAGGTTTCAGTAGTTGGGACTTCTGTAAAAAGGGAGATTACATCAGAACTGGCCATTAAGATTTTATGAACATTCCCTTTATACAGCACCCCCAAACCTCACAAATCTGTTTGTCTACTACGACCCATAACGTCGACCTGTGAATCATTCAACTACAACCTTGGTAAATATAAAGCGCGAGCATTTTCTAAATAAGTGACATCAGCCGGCTCCTTTTTCAAAGACTCCTTCATCTCTAAATCTCTTCTTGACCAACTAAACCATAAAGCCTTAATGGCCAGAAACAACGAACTACAAAACTTTACACTTCTGCATACCATATATTCACCATATCAGCGATGATATAACCAACATTTGGAAAAACTTGTAACAAAACACAACATTCCAGTAAACATCAAATTTATTCAAAAACCAGGTACAAAACTCAAGTCTATACTATCTAAAAAACTACACTGACAAACACAACACCAACATGATTTATCAAATACAATGCAACAACTGTCACGACTTCTATATTGGATAAACAAGCAGAAAAATGGAAACCACGTTTATATAACACAAAAAACAACAACACCTTCACACATTTTTGAACACTGCAACTTAAATAAACACAACATACCCATACAAAACACCCAAATACTAAATAGGTAAGCAAACATAAAGAAACGCAAAATCAAAGAAGCCCTACTTATACAATAACTCAAACCAAAGTTAAACCAATATAAAGGAAAATTTTATACCTATGCTAATTAATAACCTAACATCCCACTGTAACGCCCCCTATAATTCCGTACACGTTTACACTCTCGTCACTAAGACGTGTGCTCGGCAATGGCCAGTTGTAAACTCTGTCTTTCTTAACCTGAAAATGACCAGTTCTGCTTTATTTTAATAAAAGTTTTAATACCCATACCATCCATCTTGGGATGCGTTTTTACTTTAAGCTGGTTTCTCGTCATCTCGTCATAGTGACATAAGAATTTGGTACTGTTTAAGCATTAGTAAGTCAATCTTTTGTTGCAATGAGAACAGCGCGGGCAAAGAACGAAAGGTTATTTTCAAGTCACAACATAATGAAAACAGGAAGCCAGGACCAATACATTCATTGTGTTATATTCCCACCTTTAAAAAAACTGGAAACTATTACAAATAGAAGGAAATAGAAAGAGTATATAATTATTACTGTAGTTTACTCTATAGAAATTCTTTCATACGTTAAGAACCTTTTATTTGTTTAGGTTAAACATGGCTAGTTTACTTGAGACTGATTGACCTAGTTGCTCATGTATTTCTTGCAAGGCATTTTCACACGTGGCTTAATGTTTACTGGTGACTGTCGTTAGTTTACTTACGTATGATAGTCTACTGCTTCAAGATACTGAGAACACTGAATAACTAAAAAAAAAACCGTTAATACAAGAACTTTCGGAAGGCTCTTGGTTTAACGACTGTTGTTAGTCAGTCGTCTGTGCATGACATTCTATTGTTGTTTTTTTTTCAGTTATCTACGTAATACTTCCTGTTGCTGTCAGTCTCATGAGAATGCCACTATACTGGTTGTAAGTTTTGAACCTCAGTTTGTGAGTTACTTTGCTTCTTGTGGAATTTTGTTTGTTTGGAGTTAAGGACAAAGCCACACAATGAACTATCTGCACTCTGCCAACCAGGGATATCGAAACCCGGTTTCTAGCGGCGTGAAGCTGCAGATATGCCGCTGTGCCACTTGGGGGCCAAAATAAATTTTGAAAAGGTGACCAATGAAGGTAATAACAGCGTACTTGTTGAAGGCTATTACAGTGGGGTTGAAATATTGTAGAAACTAAAAAATGTTTAATTCCATAGAAATGTTGTCTGTATTATTTCTTCCAGTTCATATTGTTAGTTTCTTGAATGTCTTGCAAGACTGCTTAACCTCATCTCCATCCTTAATTTTTGAATTGATAGACTAGAGAGAGGTGAGCTAGTCTGAAAATTCTTTAAAGTACTTTTGTCAAATCATATAGTGTGATATGAGTGCAACTCTTACACAGCTACAAAATCTTGGGTGTAATTTTTGTTTTGACGGTAACTGGGCGCGAGCCACAAATTCATAATAAAGCCCAGACGCTTAGCCGTCTTCACCTTTATATACCAAACACGTGCTACCATACTTTTACTGTAGAATAAGAGTTTGGTTTGGTTTATTTAGAATTTTTGCGCAAAACTACACGAGGACTATCTGCTCTAGCCGTCCCTAATTTAGTAGTGTGAGACTAGAGGGAAGGCAGCTAGCCATCACCACCCACAGAAAACTCTTGGGCTACTCTTTTACCAACGAATAGTGGGACTGACCGTCACACTATAACGCACCCACGGCTGAAAGGGCGAGCATGTTTGGTGTGACGAAGATTTGAATCCGCGACCCTCAGATTACGAGTAGAGCGCCTTAACCACCTGTCCATGCCGGCCAAGAATAAGAGACACAAATTCTTGTTATATAGATGACTAGAGAATTCAGGGGCATGCTTACATGTAAATTGGAACTTCTTGTAAAGAACAAATTTTATTAGAAACTTATTAATAAAGAAAGCTTTTCTTCCAATACTATAGGAACATTATACAGCTAACTAACCCTTTCTGAAAATGTTCTGGAAATTTCGCACACATCTCGTTTTTACACTAATTTTTTATTTTAAATTTGAATATGTTAAACAAAAGTTCAGAATAAATTATATCCCTACTAGTAGAAGAAAGACATAGGTCAAATTTAAGTTTAAGAAAGGTTTTTAATTAATGCTAAGTTGGATTCTTTTTTTTTACCGTCAGGAAAAGTAAAAACGTGACATTTACTAACAGAAGGGTTTCAGTTGGTTCTCTGGTTAAACACCTTGATTTTGGTTCAAGAATAGTTGAACTGGCTTGTTATGGGTAGTTGAACTTCTGACTGGTATAATGACTTCAAAACGTAACACTTATCATAAGAAAATTATTTAATTGATATTCTTGTGACACATCACTTTGTGTTGAGATTCTGATTGGTATAATGACTTCACAACGTAACACTTATCACAAGAAAATTATTTAATTGATATTCTTGTGACACATCACTTTGTGTTGAGATTCTGATTGGTATAATGACTTCAAAAAGCAAAATGGATTACAGAAAAGTTATTTCACTGGATCTGACTTAACAAGTATTTTCGCAAGTAAGTTAAATTGTAACAAGCCTACAACCAGGTTTACTTGTAAAGCTCATTAGCCTTGGACTAATGAACTTTGTTCTAATTAACACGCTTCCCATTAGGAGCTCCCCACGGCAAGAAGGTTCAATAACTAAGGAGTAATGTAGTAGTAAAATAGTATACACATAATCATAATCATAGAGGCATCTCTACCAGCTGTGTTAAAAGATCAGGTTTTAGTGTTCACTTAAAGTTATTGATCCAAAGTTTGGCTATGTATGCTAAACATCGGTTTTACTGTTATTCATCTTTCAGTATTTCTATTTTTACTTTAATCTATACAACCATTTAGGCCCGGCATGGCCAGGTGGTTAAGGCACTCGACTCGTAATCTGAGGGTCGCGGATTCGAATCCCCATCACACCAAACATGCTCGTCCTTTCAGCCGTTGGGGCGTTATAATGTGACGGTCAATCCTACTATTCGTTGGCAAAAGAGTAGCTCGAGCGTTGACGGTGGGTGATGATGACTAGCTGCCTTCCATCTAGTCTTACACTGCTAAATTAGGGTTAGCTAGCGCAGGTGGCTCTCGTATAGCTTTGCGCGAAATTCAAAACAAACTTGTTTTACACTGCTAAATTAGGGACAGCTTGGGCAGATAGCCTTTGTGCAGCTTTGTGCGAAATGCCAAAAAAATAAATGATCAAGTAAAAATATTGTTCAATGTAAGGATAATAAGATATTTTTACACTATTGGTATATCACATAATGATAATCACATAAATGTTGCTATTACTTCCCCCACCCAAAAAATGAGTAGCGATATTGTAGTTTTTACATTTAGTGTAAGCACCTAAACTCTTCAATAAATCAGCATATTTTTAAAAATATATAATTAAACAATAGGTGGACAGCCAAAGAAAACTGTGTTTACCTTGATATTCTTCACGTGGGCCCGAGCACAGGAAGTGTTAAGTACCATACATAGGTATGCCAGTGGCCACGGGAGAATTGATTTCACATCAACTTGTACAAAAAATAGAACTGCCAAAATAGGCGCGAAGCTAAAGTAAGCAGAGGACCTCTGACAAAATCAACAATCCACTTCTGAAGAAAATTTGGACATAGTGTGTTTCTCATGCACGAGCTTAAGGTAGTTCTGCAAGTATATAATAATGGTAGAAAACTGTTATAATGAAGTAAGAAAAAAAACATATACTTTAAACCAGTTTGTGGAATCGTATGTGAAATTCGTTTTGAAAAGTACAAATGTATTATAAGAACAAGCCGTACGCGAGATAACTAAATTTTACAGTTGGAAACAGAATGAAAGATTTGAAAATTTAAAACCACTTAAGTAAAACAAAAACGTAATTACACATCATTACATGTAATTACATGTGAAAGTATCCTCGGTTTTTTTGGTTTTTTTTCGCATAAATATCCAGAATTTTACAAAGGAAGTATTGCTTTGTTTCGTGAAAGAAATTTTAATGACTTATGGTATATAGTCTCACGTAAGCAGATTTATGCATTAAAACTGAAGCTTAAAAGAAGAAAACGCTTACTTATAAAACATCAAATACCTCGCCACGTAAGCGCCATCGTTTCGATAACGGTATATATAGCGAACTGTTGTTATTTAGGAACGGTAAATGCAAATAGAGAAATAAATGCATTATGCATACGTAAATCACAAAGCCCTCTTTAGAAGAACCATTCTCGATCTGTTGAAAAGTTTCACCAATATTTAAGTTGTTTTTTAACGTTCTTTGTTACAACTGACAAGTGTTATTACGACGTTCTTTGTTACAACTAACAAGTGTTATCACGTCTTTTTCATGAGGTACATCACTCTCTCTCTCTTGTATTTATTATATTAATGAAGAACAAATGTACAGACAATATTCAGTGATATAAGTATTCCCAGTTGAATGCAAGCTACTCACACACACTGTCTGCGATACAACACAAGACTTGCAACGGTCTTAAACAGTGTTTGATAATCAGCGAACAGCTGTGACACACCGAGACGTGTTTTCACGTACTGTGTTACCAAAGACAAAGAGACACGACATTAAGTATTATTTGGTGATTAAACAACACAAACAGAAAAAGGGGAGATCATGTTTCCTGTCGGGAATCTATTTTAATAGGGAATAGGCCTACAATTGGTGTCAATCACAGTCTGGGTTGTGTTACAAACAGTCCAACAGCCGTTTGTATGCATCTGGCGCCTCAAGCATCCCAGTTCTCTTGCAGTTCTAACTGTAGCGGGATTTCGTGGTCTGGCTTCACTGTTGCCTAGGCAACGATCAAAATCGTTCTAGAATTCAGATCGTGACTCTGGGCAAACTAAAATAGCTTCTGGATAATCTCTATCTCAAACTAATGCCAGACACAATGTGCAATATGACATGATGCGTGTCGTCTAGAAAGATGTATGGTCGTGAGCATCATTGTTCATAACGTCACAATACAACAACGTAACCATTTATAACGACTCGCTTTACTATTAGACAATAGAACGAGTTTAAGCCAGCTGATACCGGCCCACTGTTTGATAATATCTACAGTACCCTTCTCAGCTTGACAACACAGTTCTCAAGTTTACTGTCAAACATAACCCAGTTACCTTACCTACCTCCATAAACAACAAACAATGCACGAGGTATTTCACATGATATATAAACAACAACAACAAACAATGCACAAGGTATTTCACATGATATATAAACAACAACAACAAACAATGCACAAGGTATTTCACATGATATATAAACAACAACAACAAACAATGCACAAGGTATTTCACATGATATATAAACAACAACAACAAACAATGCACAAGGTATTTCACATGATATATAAACAACAACAAACAATGCACAAGGTAATTCACATGATATATAAACAACAACAACAAACAATGCACAAGGTATTTCACATGATATATAAATAACAACAACAAACAATGCACAAGGTAATTCACATGATATATAAACAACTACAACAAACAATGCACAAGGTATTTCACATGATATATAAACAACAACAACAAACAATGCACAAGGTATTTCACATGATATATTTTTTATACTAGTTTTTAACTTAAGTTTCGACACTCATAGCATCATTATTTTGGGAAACTTTTCATTCACGTCTATGCCTGATGAACATTAGTGTCCAAAGGATCCTACAACATAGAGTTCTCCTGCAGATAGTACTAACCTCTAGTCCTGAGTCTTCCTACAGATAGTACTAACCTCTAGTCCTGAGTCTTCCTACAGATAGTACTACCCTCTAGTCCTGAGCCTTCCTACAGATAGTACTAACCTCTAGTCCTGAGTTTTCCTACAGATAGTACTAACCTCTAGTCCTGAGTCTTCCTACAGATAGTACTGACCTCTAGTCCTGAGTCCTCCTACAGATAGTACTAACCTCTAGTCCTGAGTCTTCCTACAGATAGTACTAACCTCTAGTCCTGAGTCCTCCTACAGATAGTACTAACCTCTAGTCCTGAGTCTTCCTACAGATAGTACTAACCTCTAGACCTGAGTCTTCCTACAGATAGTACTAACCTCTAGTCCTGAGTATTCCTACAGATAGTACTAACCTCTAGTCCTGAGTCTTCCTACAGATAGACTAACCTCTAGTCCTGAGTATTCCTACAGATAGTACTAACCTCTTGTCCTGAGTCTTCCTACAGATAGTACTAACCTCTAGTCCTGAGTCTTCCTACAGATAGTACTAACCTCTAGTCCTGAGTCCTCCAACAGATAGTACTAACCTTTAGTCCTGAATTCTCATTACAGTCGACGGTGAAGGATTTAGTACTTGTTTGTTTGTTTTGAATTTCGCGCAAAACTACACTAGGGCTGTCTGCGCTAGCCGTCCCTAATTTAGCAGTGTAATAACACAAGAGGGAAGGCAGCTAGTCATCACCACCCACCGCCAACTCTTGGGCTACTCTTTTACCAACGAACAGTGGGATTGACCGTGACATTATAACGCCCCCACGGCTGAAAGGGCGAGCATGTTTGATGCGACGGGGATTCGAACCCGCGACCCTCAGATTACGAGTCGAAAGCCTTCATCCACCTGGCCATGCCTATCTTTAGTATGGACATATAATATGATTATATAAAGAACAGCAATACTCTTACGAATATATTTTTATTTAAACAATATGGAATTAAAAAATACTTCGTAATATTACGTCTCCTCGTGACACAGCGGTATGTCTGTGAACTTATACTGCTAAAAACCGGGTTTCGATACCCATGGTGGGCAGAACACAAATAGTCCTTTGTATAGTTTTGTGCTTAATAACAACTTATAACATTACGAATATTACATTGAAGTAAAGCAACTTTGCGTTGAAGATTTTAACGTTACAATAAAAACATTTCCAAATTACAGCAGAAATATGTAAAATAAAGCAACAACAAACGTTTAACGTAATTCATTATGTGATTAACCACCTATAACGGAACTGTCAAAAGGAGTTATTAATGAAGAAGTAAAGGCGAAAAATCAACACCCTATAAAAACCAATGTAAACAAGTTTGTAAAGTTTACACAACAGTTATATTAATTTGAATGAGTAACTGAAACAAATTCATGGAAAGGACGTGTGTTTTTTTATTATGGCTGATATTTTTAAACTACTGTTCAAACGAAAATTGAACATAAAAGACAGACAAATATAATTAATCCCAACTATAACGTGTGTGTGTGTGTGTGAGAAGTGTAAAATGAATGTACCACAAGTGTGGAAGTTCGTTCAAGTTCACAAGATGTCGCATATAAAACTGACTGTTATTCATCGTTTCTAGCCTGTTGTGGTCTCTCCAAGAAATATAACAACAGAACACGCCTGAACCACAGAGTATGATAATTAAAATCTATCTTGATAATGTTGTATTCCAACCAATAAGAACATCACAATCAAATCTAAGATATCTAGCTTACAAAGTACTGCTATTTATATAAATACATTGAAAAAATACTTCAAAGTTCAGTTGAATACGTAACTAATATAGAAACTTTTGATACGTGGTTTATAAAAAGCTGTTTTCATCAGTACTTTATATGTCTTGCAAATTTGTTTAATTTACCAAAATTTTTATAAATAAATTAGTAATTTTTCTTCTTTTCTCCCCTAGTGTGTATAACTTCCGTCAAGAAACGAAAGAACCCACGAATGATGTAGACGCCCACTCTGTTCTTTTTATCGCTACTAAAATCCTGGAAACAATTTTACCGTATGCAGTAAGCTTTATATTATTCTGTGATAACCATAGTGCCTACATCTATCTATCCAATACCGTGTTTTAGAATTAATTGAATACAAAACGATGGATAGAAGCTGGTTATCTATACCTATTTCTATGTAGTTATTTATCTAACGTCTGTTATCCGTATCTTTCTGTGTATCTAATTTTTTTTTTTTTTTTGGTAGATAAATAGAGAGAGCTGAAATTGACTTGGGCGGCGCTGTGTATCGGCGCAGCGTTGATCGCAGAATATGTGCTACCGTTCTAGACGCGTAACCACTACTTGACATTTTCTCCTTTCTTACTAACGATTGTCATACCTAAAACCGTGTGGGCGAGCGATGTTTGTAGACTGTCTCTTTCACACGTGGTTAACAAGCATACCGTGTCGTTGACCTAAAGTTTGTTTTTAAATCTACTTGCAAGTGAATCCCGAGTAATGCAGGTGTATAACTTTACTCGTATGTTTGTAGGAAGTACAGAAATAAACTTCAGAAATCTGAAACAAACAATAAACACACGAAACGTTTTTTGGGCAAAAACAAACTTCGTTTAATAAGTCAAAAGCATTTTTCGATTTTAGAACTGTTTCTTTCCATTCGTACAGTGTCAGTTATGGAATCATGTAAGTTACAATTTTTACACCGAAATTAATACAGAACTATGTACTTCGTCAATACAAAGCAGTGGTAGCAGGAGGCTGACTGGATGAATCATCCTCGACCTGACAGGCATCACGTGCTTCTATCGCATCACGCTCGTGTCAACCGCTCTGCGCTGTTGAGTCACACAAAGAGACGTGAGACATCTGCGAAAAGTTGGGATTACGCTTTCAATGTGCTTCTAATTCATTACCTGCTATTACATCAAAAAATCTTTCATATCGAAACGATAAAACACAAGACCAATAATTTGTCTGTAGAAATAGTTTATTCGTGTAACTGGTGGTAGCGAGATTAACTCAGAACAGGAATAGGGCAATATGGCCACACAGAACGATATTCATTGACCTTGCTTTTCAACCATTTTTACGTATAAACAATATTCCAAAAGCCTATGTACAACCCTCACTACAAACAAATAATATTCAATGAACCTGGGTAAATTCCTCTCTACAAATATGCTAGTCGAGGTATTTTTATTTGAACAGTTGTGATTTGTATGATTTGAGACGCGTAGAGGAATTTTATGTTCTTTTAAATGCCTAGTCCAATCCCATCTATATGGCATTTGTTAAGAAAATAAATATGTAGTTGGATTACTTAGCGTGAATAAAGAAACCTCTTTGTGTCTACTTTTGGAACGTTTTGCATTATTGTTCATTCTACTTTTCATAAATTAAAAATATAATGACGCATTGTTCTTGATGCCTGGTAGATAGTGCGCTCGACTCGCAATCTCCCGATCGCGGGTTTGAATCCCGTCCCGCCAGTTACTTTCCTCTTCAGTCGTGCAGGCGTTATAACGTGAAGATCAATCTCATTCGTTGATGAAGAGTAGACCAGGAGTTTGACAGTGGATAGTGTTAACTAGGTGCCTTATCTTTAGCGTATTACTTCGCAGTTAGGCATAGCTAGCGCAGATAGATCTTGCGTAGTTTGCGCGAGATTAAATAAACAAAAATGTCTTGAGACTAGCTTGCCCCTGTATAACAGGCTACTTGACAAGTGAACATTCCTATAATGATGGACAGGATAACTCAGATTCAGGTGAGTGTCCTACATAATGATCTGATGATCACCACTTGTTTCATTCTGTTCGATTACTCGCCTGATGGAGGCTCAGCAATAAGTGTGAGGACTTATAACGGAAAAAAATTGGGCAGCTTTGTACTTAAGAGCCAGAAAACCAACCAACTTAATGTTAACATTGTTTTATATATGGATAAATCGTTTCTTGCTTAAGAAACGCAGGTATAGTTTTGAATATTTGTCGTAAACAACTGCGATTATCATAACGTCATTCAACTGAAGAAAAAACATATGATGTTGACGTGTCTTCGTGAAATGAAAAATTAAACCTTAATTTTTATGTTGCTTGCTCGATGTTTTATCTCTGTCTTCTGCGTTTTAGGATTTATCGTAAATTTTCTCATTCTGAGATATTGAATCGCTATGAAACTTGTTTTCGGGATATTAGTCGTTTATCGTGTTTACAATAACAAGAAGAAGGGACTACTATAATTTACAAGACAAAGATAGGACTACAAGTATTGTGTGCTGATACATATAGGTAGGTTTTAGCAGGCACCAGGATAAACAACAACAATAAAACTTCACATTACGATTATTGTATAGTACTGTATTTCGGACTAATTACTGAGCGTTTTAACAAGTTACAAAGACTCTCAGAAAAAAAAAAAAACTATAAAATGTTTGGTTTTTGGATTTGAATTTCGCGCAAAGCTACTCGAGGGCTATCTGCGCTAGCCGTCCCTAATTTAGTAGTGTAAGACTAGAGGGAAGGCAGCTAGTCATCACCACCCACCGCCAACTCTTGGGCTACTCTTTTACCAACGAATAGTGGGATTGACCGTGAATTATAACACCCCCAGGGCTGAAAGGGCGAGCATGTTTGGTGCGACTGGGATTCGAACCCGCGACCCTCAGATTACGAGTCGAATGCCTTAACACACTTGGCCATGCCAGGGCGCTATAAAATGTTAATAAGTTATGGGTAAAGATAAATACCTATAACAATATGTTAACACACTATATATACTAGATCCAGGGTTAACAAGGCATTTCTCCAGTATCAACTCTTCTTAGATCACCTAGAATGCGACATTTAAAGTAGTAGTTGAAACACAATTTACGTCATCACAGCAGAAGAACAACTCTTATGGTGTGAACTAGATTAAGTGTTGTAAAACCATCCAGAAATTTCCACACACAACATATCTGTAAGAGACACACATTTTTCAGAAAGCACAAACATTTTCGACAATTTCCAGATAGGAGAAATATCTGTAGATATGTGAGTATTATGAAGATATAAAAGAGACAATATTTGTTTGTAGAAATTATCATATAGAACTGTACGTAGGTTATACACATTAAAGGTAGGCTGGACAGCCGCTTAGAAATTTATGGATGGATGAAAGTGGGAGATGCCTGCAGCAATATGAAAAAAATATAATTATCAGAAGAATAATAAGAATATCCGAATAGAATAAGCTAGGACATAAGCATAATCAGAGACAGATGAAAGGTAAGACAGATGTACAGAAATAAATTCACTACAGGCAGGACAGGCAAAGATGTGATGATGCTAATAAAAATGGATAAGTTAAATTAGGATAGATAAAAGTTGCAAAAACTTTGGTAGATTAGATATTAAAATAGATTAGACAGTTGTCTCCAACGAAGTATTTATTGGTCTCTACACGATACTGTATGAAATAAGGACTGAAATAAAACATAAACAGGAATGTATATAGACATATTAATTTGTTTGTTGAGTAGAGTACAATAGGATAGGTAGCTGTTTCAGACTTGTTAAGGTAAAGATCTATAGTAGTATGGAGAGAATTAGGGTAAGGCAAGCAGATGTTAGAACATAGATAGGACTCTAACAGATAATACTTACAGATTAAACTAAACTGCTCTAAATAGTTTATTAGAGAAGTATCTAGAGAATAAAAATAGGATAAGAAAGTGTTAGAAGATAAATTACAGTATAAGCAAATAAGACAACCAAATATCTGAAAGGAAGAACGGAAGGATAGACTGAATGTGTTGATAGTGTTCTGAAGAAAGGAAATGTGGTGATTTCACAAAAGTTAGTCCATACAGTTACAGTAAAATAGTGAAATTTCAGGTGTATGATTTTGATGCGTCATCTATTTGCTCTTTCAAAATGCTAGCGCCATCTATCCTTATTTATTTTTTAGTTAATTTGTGATAGACCAAAATTTTGTTCATCATAAAGTTTGCATATAGTTATTAGAGTTAAAAAAAAGATACAAAAATAATAGTGTTTCAGAGTTTTCTAGGGTCTTTTCGAAACAAATGATCTGAGCATTCATAATGATAGAAAACGGATTTTTTTAAATTCCTGTTACTTAATTGTATTCGAATTTGGGTTTTATTTATAATTAACATTTCATTATCTGTAAACTGTAAAAAAATAAAGAAAATCTTATGAAAATTTACCGGTATAAGCGATTTTTTTAGAAGCCGTTTTGTTTTCATTAGCTGTGTTACGATTTTGTTTTTAATTAAAACTTCACTCGATGTCGTTCCCCTGAGGGCGAATATAATATAATTATAGCCACTGAGCGACAAGCAAGAAAATCTTACGAAAACGTGAGTGATAAGGAAAGTGTAAACGGGTCCACCCACTCAGCTTCGCGTTGAACTTAAACTAAGCCATGACAAAATAAGCCTGATAAAATCTAAGTTAACTCTCACGTGAAGATAAAGTGAGCTGCATATGATTTATTGTAGAAAGTATTTACGTTTGATTCTAAAAATAATACCATATTAAGTTTCTTGAAGCTCAATTAAAAAGTTGTAACGAGGTAGCTGAAAAACTGAATTAATATAATACTAGGGCTGCTGTTTCCATGGCGGTAAAAACCAATCAGCAATCGGAACCGTAAATATGAGGGGAAGGGTTTTACGGAAAGTTTGATAAGTCCTCTCTGTTTCACACACACAAAAGGGCAGAAAAAAAAAAAGAAGAATAAAACGGCTTTTAGCTTGAGTATGAACCGTCATGCAGTAAATTAGCTTTTAATAAAAAAGAAATAAATCCAATAAATCATCTTTTGAATTACGTTTATCTTATAAACGCAGTTAAACTTTTGGAAACAACAACAACAAAACTTGGAAAAGGTTAAGAAGTTAAAACAGATTAACGACTGGAATGGTGAAAGGCTGCGAAGCATTGGAATCTATTAGGCCTAACACCGTCGATAAAAATCACGTTGAACTGTTGATTTTCTTTCTAATTCCTCTTAATTTGTACGTTATGGATTATGTAATAAACACCTTAAAGGGAATATACTAAAATAGGAATTTTATCGGAGACATTAGGTTTAAAATAAACTGAGTTACAGCTATGTTATTGCAATATTATTAGTCAGTTTAATGGTGTGCAATACTCAAACACGATTTATCAAGAGTTTGTGAACCGTGAAACTATTTTGCATATACGTGATTAGGGAGGTAGGATCAGGATTTGTTCGAGTTTCAGCACCAAGCTATACAATAGGCTATCTATTCTCTGCCCACTACGGGTATCTAAACCCGATTTCTAGCGTTGTAAATCTGCAGAAATACCGTTGCGCTACTGAAGGGTAGGGAGAGAGGGAAGCAGCAGGAGATAGGCTCCAAATAGCAGTTTCTGCGAGACATTTTTAGTCTGGTCGGATTAAACCATATAAGCTAATTACGTCATAGCGTAGGCCCCCAGCTGAACTGGGTAGCCCACACGAAGTCAGTCTTCTTTGCGCCTCTTCCCCAAGCATTTTGTAAAATGACAATTCTGACAAAACTCACAGAAAGAAAAACTAAAGTTAAATTTTATAATTTTCAACAATTCGGAAACGTCCTCCACAAGACACTGACAAGTTTTATTACATTCTGAAAGAACGGTCTTCAAGATTCAGATTTTTCCGTTTTGTTAGTATCAGTTATTTCTCCTTTTAGTGTAGTAAAACAACGGTTGATAACGCCTGCGCGTGTCTCTTGAAGGAGTCGTAAAGACCAACCTAGAGTTGTTTTTTTTTTTTCTTCTGGAATTTCGAGGTCGTTTTTATTTTCTTGCAGTACCTGAGAGGACATTCTCCTGCGCATTATATACAGTTAAGAAGAATGAACCTAGAATAATTATTTACACACTAAATGTCTATTTTGAGGTGAAGTTGAATTTATGTAACTCGCATTCGGTGTGTGTGTGTATTCTCACAGCAAAGCAACATCAGGCTATCTGCTGAGTCCACAGAGGGGGAATCGAACCACTGATTTTAGCGTTGTAAATCCGTAGACTTACTGCTGTAGTAGTCGGAGACAACTTACATTGGTAAGCACACACGAATTTGGCTCAAAAAGTCACCGAAAAGTAAGCACACACAGACGAAACAATATCAGATGGACAGATTTCTTTTTCTCATGAAACGTCAATATTCTGATGTCAACAGTTACTTAACAAAGTTAGTAATATTTAATTTTGAAACCTGCAGACGACGTACGAAATAAATATGTGTCGGTTGTTACACTATTCTCGATAAGCAGTTTCTATACTAACTAACTTAATTACACCAAACCACACATCACGTTCAGCGATCTTTAACAATCCCCCCCCCCCCCCCTCCTACATGGTAAAGCTGGTATGTCACGCACATAAGTTCCCCATCCATAAATTTTTCGGTTGCTGTCAAAGCCTACCGATTAATAATGGCTTAGTAGGCTGAACTTTGATTTAAAAATTGAGCTAAATGTAAGAATATGCAAATTGAATTGGATGAGTTAGACGTTAAGCAATATTAGCAATACGTTTTCCCTGACAGTTTACACAGTGGTTCAGATATGTGTGTTTAAAGACAGCGTAATTTGGGTTCATGTGTACGTAATAATGTATAATACATTTTAAATCTCAAATATAAATATATAAAGTTTTTGTTTGCTTATTATTTAGAACAAAACTGCACAATCTGTGTTGTTCTTATCACTAGTATCGAAGCCTGAATTTTAGCTTTGTAAGACTTAACGACTGATTCGTCGGAGAAAAGAGGAAGTAGTTACAAGTAAATTCACTTTAATGTTTTGTTTAAGATTTTATTTCTGGTTTCCATCAAAAGCGTAAGTGACACACGCACAAAAATATGACAACATTCTACGGATTTACGAATTCTAATTTTCATTCAGAAGAATAAATGTTTTGTTGGCCTATCTTAGAAAATTAATGAATTGCTTGCTCATCATAATAGTAAATAGGTACCATTCAATTTGCACTAATCTTAATAAGTGCACCTACGGTAAATTTAAAGCATTCATTTGCGCCGTATATGCAGCAAAATTTCTTTGTTTTGCATTCACATGAAATAAAACCCATTTATCCGTGAGCCCTTTCTAAGCTTTCACGGTTTGATTTACACAAAGAACTGGATCAACATGACCAGGAAATCGTTCAGAGTACAATATTCCCGCCTTCTTCTATACTCATTGCTTTCCCCGTGTATAGCCGGTTAGAATCATTTCCTCCTGGCATCTGTACAATTGTTTAGGACTAACTGAAAAAAAGAAAAGAAAAATCGAAGCAGATTACCCAGCGCGAGAGGGGGTGGGCGCCCTCAAATGGAAGATTTGTTTGTTCTTCCCTAGCGGATTTAATCTAAAGCTGTAGTAACGGTCATCAGTATTAAGTGGAAAGATGTAAAGTCTCTAAGAGTGCACGCGAATACTATTCTCTGACATTAGCAGTACTAACAAATGAAAACCTCGTAGCTTCTAACGAATTGAGCAATTAAATCTTTGGTACCAGTGCAAAAACTTTATTTCAAGATAAATAGTTTCTCCCTTTTAAGTCATTTTTCAGATTAAATTCTCTTAGCTCCAGTTCTTGAATGCCACCTGACGATGACAGGTAAACCTTCTGAAAGGTTGTGCATGAAATTAACAAATGTTTTAGAATTGTAAACCAATAGAAACTTGTGTCAATTTAAAAAAAACATAGTTTTTTTTCTAATATTTAGTTTGCCTTTCTCTCTTTTTTTTTTCTCAAGAAATTTTCACCCACGAAATATCCGGAAATAACCACGTTTTTTAAGTAATCTTTATCAAGAATTAGGATTTTAATATCATTGATGAAAGCTAAGTTATTCATTATTTGACTTCATCAGAGAAACTTCGAGAAACAGATATTGAGGATTTGTGTGCATAACAACTGTACAGAGTATAAAGAAAATATACACGTTGTACTTTAGACGCTTTACCAGAGTTGTACAAGTAATTTATGACATCTTTGTACATCAGTCAATGTAAATGAACAGTACAAGATAGAGACAGGCAGTTCATAACATTCTATCTCATCAGTCAATATAAACAAACAGTACAATATGGGTAACATGCAGTTCATAATATTCTATCACAACAGTCAATATAAATAAACAGTAAAAGATAGAGACAGGTAGCTCATAACATTCTATGACTTCAGTCAATGTAAATAAACAGTACAAGATGGAGAACAGACAGCTCATAGTATCATAGCACATTAGTCAGTATAAATAACCAGTAAAAGATGCAGAACAGGCAGTTTATAGCATCCTAGCACGCCAATTGTATACAAAAGTAATACAGGTGGGGAATAGTAAGTTCATTACATCCTAGCGCATAAGAAGGTTTACAAGAAACAGCAATACAGAGCGTTGAATATATACTTTATTATATCGCAGAGTGTCAGATGTGAGTAAAAAGCAGTACAATGTGTATTATTCGTTGTTTATAACACCATATCACGCCATTCAAAAATAATGAAACCATAAAAAATACAAAGCACACTGACACGACATTCAGTACAAGGAAATGTTGCGATATGCTGTCATCTCTACTTTCTTGTTATTCTTGAGATACATATAATCAATTTTAAACTTTTATTTGTTGTATTTAATCATAAGAATAAGTAATTCAGGTAAAGATCCGTATAAAGCTGTACTATACCTGGAAATGTTAAGGTAGTACCTCTCCCATTCCATTTTAAACACCATTGGGTCATTTTCATAGGGAGGTAATCAGTGTTATTTTCTGTACAACTGTTACCAATACTTGTGAGGTTCTCAGAGCATATTTTGTTAAGCGACGAATATACAGTTTTGCTGGTTGATTCTGAGTTCCCTTTAATAACTTTTATGTCACTCACAGATACCAGTTCTATTTATTTGACTTTTACGAGAGAACTGACCATTGTTTTAAATGTGTGTATCATTCTCATCTTATATGAATTCAAGTTTCCTTTATCATTAGTTTCACGTTGCATAACTTCAGTTTACTTTGTCATTATTTTCCATTATCAGTGTCACAACGAACTGTAATTTAGTATTGTATATTTTATACTATATTAACAGTTATAAGTTTTAATTCGCTCTTGGTATTTTGTGGACATTTATAATGAGAAACAACGACTTTTAAGCATAATAACATTTTAATGCATGTTATAAGTTTCTGTACAGCATTGGTCTGTCTTATTCAGATTTGATAGAAAATTGCTATTGGTCGCTGACTTCAACATCCGATTGTTATTTCTCAGAATCTATTCTATTCTTGGTTAATCGGTCTTAATTAAAAATGCCAAAATCACAAATGAATACACTATTTTTTGTGCTATAAAGCAGGACACAATTCAAATAAGAGTGTGTAAAGGTAGATATATTCTCAGTTAGTTTCTCTTGCGTTTTATTACAAGATAAAATTGAGAAATATGTCTGATATCCGTGAATAATCTATTGCATAAAACGTGAAAGATACTCTGGTTCCAGATGAAAGTGGTAACCCATGATGGACACTAAGGAACTTTACCTTGGATGTCAAGTTCTTCAAATAAGCAACTATGTATTTGAACATGTTGATTCAAACCTACCAAAGATGATAGCGTTATTGGCTTGCGTGGATTTCCTGGTGTAACAGAGAATAAAACATTGATGAGCCAATCAATATCCAGACACAGTTGAACGGGGTATACCGATTTCTTGTGGAAAAGCCCTTTTTTAGTGCTTCCAGGCTACCGGCCAAATGGTAATGCCACGAACTATCTTCAGATAGGCGTACAATAATAAGGATGGCTAGAAATGGATTCACTACTATAAAACACTGCTCTGTGAAACGTAATTGTACTTTTCACAATTACAAAAAATGTAAAGTTATTGGTAATGCACTTGTTGTTGTTAGCACAATTATACAATTGCGTTCTGCAAGCCAATTATGGCAGAAGACAAAGATGTCTAGATGTCATGACTTCACCCAGATTTTCTTTCAGAGAAGCTGCTTCATTGACAACTTGTGTTTCTCGAAAGACCGTCAAGCCACAAACACATCTCAGTACCTCATCACTGCTGTGTTGGATACCAGTGAGTAGGCTAGACTTTATAGGACAACCTGCAATGGTTATGCAGCAGCACATGCTGTCAGTGCTTCATCGTATTTACAACAACACAGGTAAAATATGCAGTTCTGTCTGATTACTCAACAGATTCAGATGGGTTAACTACTGCTACCTAGTTCCAAAGAAACTAATGGTTCCATGGTTCCAGGTCGTGGTTGGCTACTGTTCTTGGTACTGATCCCAAGATCAAAGAACTCCACAAGTGCATATTGATGAGGGATTGATACCTCCAACCTTATAATTGGTATTTATCGTGCACTATAAATTCAGTAGAGTGCGTAATTTTCTCATTTTGCAAAGGTGGAAATGATAAGTACAATTGTTTTATTCAGAAAGCAGGTTGTAATTGCCAAACATTTATATATCTAAGAAATGACATAGATCTGGTATAACTCTATTTATGGTTATCAGTGTACCTTAAAATATCATATAAAGTAGAAAAGTTAAATTTTGGTATCGTGATCAGGATTTGTTTTTGGAGTTGTCTGCTTTTGATGAGTGTGCTTTTCTATGTTCGTTTGTACTGTTGTACAACATAAATACATCCTTTAGTAAAGACTCGGAAATGTCATTATCGTGTCTGCGAAAATGTATAACTGATAAAACCTTTGAGATCTTTGGTTTTCCTAAAGCAGTAGGGTATAAACAGTACTGAGATATAGTGTATGTTGAAGATTTGAATCATCTAACTTTTAGAGGGTGTCTCATCATCAACAATGGTAAATATCAGACGGAAGAAGGATACTTCAGGTGCTTTAAACTCAGTGACACACAGTGATGGTTTTCCATTATCTTTGGAAGATGAATTTATGAGTTCATTGGAAGGCGATTCTTTGCGTAGCTCATGGTTTGTGAATACTTGCATTTCGAACAAAACAATAAAATATTTTATTCGATTAGAATGGTCTTTGTAAATTCCACATAATGAAAATTGGCTCGTGTAAGGTATTCTCCCCTTCCAATGGGTAATGGGGTTTTAAGTGAGAGGGATTCAAATATATTTGAAGATTTCCTTGGTCACTTGTTGAGGAGAGATGAAGTTTCCCTGAAGTCTACGAAAACTACAACAGTTGGAGATTACCTCCACCTCTGACTAAAGAGAGGCCTACAGTTTTCTAGGTTGCATATCATATTAACATTTCATGATCAACTTCTTCAAAACTGCACCTTCATTGTTTGCTCTGTTGCTTTAGAACAGGTTATGATATTAGCACACCTCAGGCAGGTATGTCCATATCCATTCTTGCTGAACCAATGCAAGAACTACTAACATTGTAGTGGAATTTTTGTAGGTGCTAGATGGAAAAGAACACGTAATTATGTACACTAATGAATGACAAAGAAAGAGTTATTTGCGGTTGTAGTATTTGTTAAATTGGAATACCTTGTGTAGTTTAAATACATGAAAAGAATTTTGCACACAGTAACAGCTTGTCCATCTCTTGAATGCTTTGGTCCTGGACCCCATATGGTAGGAAAAAAACCATAACAAAACCATAACCATAACCATGTTTGTGACATCCAAACATCCCACAGTTATTATTCCTAAAGTGGAATCCATAGTATATCTACCAGTGGAACCAATACATATCATATATTGGTTCCATTGTTGGATAGATTCTATGAATTACACTTCATGAGTTCCAGGAATAGTAGCTGAATGACTCACATCTAGCTTGAGGGCTGCTTATCGAACAACAAGGTGAAACATAATTACTACTAAAAGAGACATGTAATGCAGGTGCATACATGAAATTGTAGATCATATAAGATTGAAGTTCCTATCCTTTAACAATGTTTAAAAATGATGTTTCACTTATTTGCAATGTTTCAAATTGGAAGTGTTCTCCTGATTTTAAAATTTTGTCAGGACATATATGAGCTTGATGATATCGAAGGGTAAAAAAAAATATATCTCACATAATTAATGTGCATCATTTAAAGGTTGTAAGGTTACGTAAGGCCACACAATTGGCTATCTGTGCTGTACCACAGGTATAGAAACCCAGTTTTGGGCATTTTAAGCCCTCAGAATTACCGCTGAATCTCTGGGTAGATGTAAAATAAGCAGCTGTTTTAAGTAAAAACATTTTATTTCATCAAATGCTATCCTTAAAATGTAATTACTGTGACGTAAGAAAAATATTTTGCTCAGTTAAATATTTGTCATTTGTCTCATATGAATAAGTGTCTCAGTGGAACAGCGGCAGAGCTATGAATTTACAACACTAAAGTCAGCGATTCGATTATTCTCAGTGGACACAGTAGATGGCGCGCTGTAGTTTAGTTATAAAAAATACATATAATAAGAACAAAGAATTAAACCCCTTGTATTAAATATAAACCAACATTTTATTCAAAATTATTAAGTATTAATAATGTTTGAAATTGACAACTTTGTGGGAAAAAAGTTAAAGATATCCAACTTAATTAAATTGCACACTGTAAAATTATTTCTTATATAGTCTCGCGTGGGAACAGCGGTAAGTCTACGGACTTAACGCCAAAATCAGGGGTTAGATTCCCATCGATGGGTACAGCAGATAGCCCGATGTAGCTTTGTTATAAGAAAATACGCACATGCATTTATTATGTAAAGGTATAATGGTTTAATTTAGTTAAAGTTTATTGCTTATAATATGATTTAAATAGACCTTAAATGTTTCCGAATGAATTAGTTAGTGACGTAGCAATGTATATACACATATGTACATGTGCGTGTGTGAACTAGTTAGTGGAGCATTTATACATATTTATGTGTATGTGTCTGTATTAATTTGACTTGTTAGAATGTGTCCACTAGTGGTGATCCCATGAAAAAATGGACTTTGCTTGAGAGAAAGGATGAATGTGCCAGTGAGTTAAAATTTTAATGTCAGTTGTTGAAGTACATGCCTAATAAGTGACAAGCTCTAAGTTCGGTTGAAAGAAGATGAAAAAGTATTACCTCAAAAACTACAACTTAAACAACAACATATAGAGAGGGTGTAGTATATTATATTAAAATGATTTTGAAAATGCAAATCGACAAGTCACGTAGAAACCACAAAGATGAGGTGGAATGGGATGTATCAAAACTACATTTTCCTATTGTTTGGTATTTTGTTTAGTTTTTGATGCCATCAAAGTCAATATTTTTGGAAAGGACATGTTGTAGCTCTAACTCTGATGCAAAATGTTATACACTTAGATCCCAGCGATGGATTCAGATTGAGGATTTATAATTTTTAAGATGGGTCATCCATGTACTATGCGACATTGGAAAAACTAAGAAATATGAATCAACTTAAGGAACCAGAACTATCCAGGAAGAGATTTGTGACAAGTCGTATCCCAGTCTAGAAAGAAAAAGTGTAGAATATTGTAACAGATAAGAATAAATGAACACAAAGGTCAATTGTAAAAGCGTCCATGTATCCTAAGCAGGATAATGAAGAAGAATATTCTTCTGCGAAAGTGATAAAGTCACTTGTACACAAGCTTCTTCCACGTGTTAATTCAACTGTTCCATACCTCAAGCAGCTGAAGTAGGAAATGGGTATCCGTGCTACTCCAAAAGAGTAGTGCCATGTCTGTGTTTCTTTTTCAACATTCTGTCTGATTTGTTGTGGATACTTACTTGCAATGAGTTATACAGACTGATAAAAATTACTTTCAATTTGTGTTTATTCTTTCTTCCTTCAACTCAGTCAGATCACAAATTCCGTTTTAACCCCGTAAAGCATTTTCTGCTGTATTTCAGCTAATACAATTTCTAGTCTTACCCATAAAATTATCAGTGTACCATAGTACTACACAAACATCAAAAAACGTGCCTCTGTAAATCGCCAGCTACTTTCAATAAGCAGGATTGAAACTGAAATCTGAAAAGTGTTCACTTATGTTTATACGCGTTTGTACATTTCTCACTTTTGGACCAGTCTTTAACTGCTTTGATTCATACTGCATACATTTTTGAACAACTCTACTGAGATAAGTGTATCAATGTTTGCATTCACCAAACTACTAAAATGTGTTTTACCTGATGCACCAGTATTGGCCTCTCTGAAGCCACACTTCCATTTATTAGATACAGATGTTAGTAAGAGCAGAACTGAAACAGTTTTGTCATGAGTACGCTGTGATATATCTGATTGTAGCCGACTACTGTCAAACATTAATACTCCACTAAAAAGGGAAGAAGTGCGCTTGTAGTTATAGTACTTGTTAAACACTATTGACATGATATATTCAGATGAGAGTTATCTGTTGTAAAGGAACATGCATTACTAAAGTAGCTGATGAATTTTAGAAAGAAATATATATTACTTGAATGATAAAAATACTGAAGAAGTATGAATGTACTCTTCAACATCATCTTAGCCAACAGTATGAAAATTTAAGTGAGATTTATCACCAGTCAGTGAGGTTATGTCTGTGTAAAGAATGTTGTTGTGGAAACTACAGTTGTTTCACTAGCGCGAGACCATTGCAGCAACAAAATTCTAAAAATGTGTGTTTACTAAAGTGGTGAATAAAGAGATTTAGAAGAAGAACCGGAACTAGCTTACTGTACAGTAGCCCAAAGTTCAAATATCTCAGTGTAGTGAATGTAACATAGCAATATATAACCTGTGAACTTTTATTTACATTTATAATATATTCAAGTTGGAACTGTGTACTGTGGTGATACAACTAGTGGTCCTGGGGGCTCTATGTTAGAATATTCTTCAAAATATTTCATAATATGAGAAACAGATGACACCAGGGAATGTCATCACTATAATAAACTTGTAACTGGTTTTATTGGTCACACTAATGTAAGGATGTACAGATGCAGTACTGTACCCGATCCTCACAAGATAAAAAAAGCAATATTAAGATAAATTGCAACATATAGCTGTAAATTCTTGTACATGTATAGAAAGTGGATATCACTAAATCTTTCCACAAACACATAGAGGTATTCAATAAATGCTTGTCATGATCAGTTACTTCACAAAGTGAAATGAAGTTTTTCTGCTTGTTCACACATCAGCATAATCTACTTCTGAGAAATTGGCTGAGCTATTAATATCTCTCAGGCCCGGCATGGGCAGGAGGGTTAAGGCGTTCGACTCGTAATCCGATGATTGCGGGTTCAAATCTAAGTCGGACCAAACATGCTCGCCCTTTCAGCCGTGTGAGCGTTATAATGTGACGGTCAATTCCACTATTTGTTGGTAAAAGAGTAGCCCAAGAGTTGGCGGTAGATGGTGATGACTAGCTGCCTTCCCTCTAGTCTTACACTGCAAAATTAGGGACGGCTAGCGCAAACAGCCCTCGTGTAGCTTTGTGCGAAATTCAAAAACAAACAAACAATATCTCTCATTTGAGCACATGATGGGACATAAACAGATAGATCAAGAAATAAATTTTAACAGTTTTATGCTTACTAGTTTGTGATGAATGTAAGATGTAATGAAGATGAAGAGTTTACCATACCATCCTCATTCAAGAAATACAAATATACATGCGTGTAAAGTTTTTAAGCTAAGTCCTGAATCTTTTAGTATTATATTTTGTAATATATTATTGAGGTGCACAGTACACTCCGTCAACAATGTACCGATTGTTCTTCAAAAGTGCTTATCTTGGGAAGAGAAATGATTCCTTATGTCTGTGTGAATACTCTATCATGTCTTTAGGAATATGTAACGTGGTTAAGAACCACATTATTTGACATAAATTTAGATATTTACAGAAACAAATGGGAAAGATAGCTAACTAGCTAGCTGTACAACAGAAAAATGGCCATGAGATAGTGGTAAATTATATATTGTTGAAGTATAGATACTAGATATTGCTATGATAGGTACTGACAGCAGATCCAAGAAGAGAGGAAGGACCACGGTCATCTTGAAACTGCTCAATCCACCAATCTACTAGCTTAAACAGTTTTTGAAGCGTACAGTGTTAATAAGCTAAGGCTATGAATTACAGATAAGCCTCTCAAGTGCTGAATACAGAAGGACTCTGAGGACAATGAAAGTGCAGATGAAAAGTGATTTTACTAACTTCCTTTGCCCAACTCATCTGACTCAGATGACGATGTAACGAATATTTTCTTGGCTGTCTATGATGAAGACCTAATATCTGATGACGAGAAACCAACATTTAATAATAAAAAAGTTTGTAAACGGGTTGAATTGGAAATGAAGAAAACTTTATTATAAATGCACAACGTTTTGACAGGATTATGTCATCATCAGGTAGTTTTATCTGCAGTGTAACGTTGTGTTGTTGTTTGGTGAATTACAAACAATTCTGTTTGTAAGTTGAGTTTGAGGTTGTGTTGTTTTTTTCTTATTCTAGTGGTTGGGTGAAATGTTTCCAACAATAGTCGGTAGAAATTTATTGGTAACATTATTTGGAAATTAGCTGGTGACATATTTTTTTTGAAACGTTGTACTTTTATGATATAGTTTTCTTTATTACCCATTCAAACCATCTTCAAACTTTTATTTAGAGAGTTAGACTGTTTGAAAGAGGATCAATGGCAATATCACTGACTTTCAGCATATTATGAATTATAATAAACAAATAATCGGAGATTGGAATAGTTCTATGATAGCCTGTACAAATATAAAATCAACAGTGGAAAAATGTTTTATTTCATATTTAAGTGGGTGTCATCCGTTATTGTATGGTGTTGTGTAATGAATGTTCAACAGCTGTATGAGTGTATCATGTGTCATGTGTATTTGTAACTGGGCACGTCTCTCCAAGACTCTAATTTCATCAGGATATTAAATATGCATCTTAAAAATTGATCTGATCATAAATTGTAAAGTTGAGTCACTTTAATGTCCTAAGTTAAAGGAAATGAACATGTTTATCATGTTATAACTCTGCACTTACAATTCGTAAGATGCAAATGTAGATTTTACAAAAAAGTAATACAGAATGAAGTATAAATGTTTGGCAACCTTTCTCATTAACAACCAATACAAAGAAGTAATACACAGCGTTGTACAGGTGTTTGATAACCTCCCAGTACAACAATCAATACGGATAAGTAATACATGGTGAAGTTCAGGTATTTCATAACTTCGCAACAAATATATATACATAAGTTCGTTCGTGTTTGTTCAGCGGATGCCGTAGTTTTGTCTTGCAGTTCTGAAAGCGAAATAATGTAGCATAAGTTTTGACAAACAGCTTAAGGGTTCTACCATTCATTTAATGATAGTTTGATCTCTTTAATCATGAAAAATATATCTCTATTTCTATTTCTCGATGTATATGTATTTTGCCGCTTCTACACAATTAACCCTTAAACAGTGGTCATCATCCAATGACGCTGCTACCTTCAACATTTCCGCTGTTGAAATGATGTCCGTGGTTAAATATATAAATCTAGTATATACAAAACACGTGCATATAACAGTTACAAATCACACCATACTATCAGCTTAAAAGAAGTAGCTATATTGCCAACCACACCAACTCGTTCATTGCTATAAATATGATAATATAATAAAAGTAATACAGAATTGTCAACCTAGTGGATCAGCAACAAACTTGTGAACATACAATGCTAAAATGCAGGGATCATTTTCCCGCGGTGGATACAGCAAATAGCCCCAAGTGGCTTTGCTTAAAAACAAATAAACGAGCAAAACAGACAAAAAACAAACAACAGGATATTTTTATGCACTGATCAACTAAAGTAGGGGGATCCAAGTTGCAGAAGAACTATGAAATATTGCACAATAATAAAATACTGATAATGATACGATTAACTACTCTTTGTTGTTCTACGACAATTTTTGTACTCAGTTCAATAGTTTTGTGTTAATCATTACAGGCTTCGTGACGTGTCTGCTTGCCAGTGTTCACGTTCAGGAGAGGTTAAGTTCAAGGGAGAAAAAAAAAAACAAAGTTAAAAACGAGTGAATTTATAGCCACGCCGTTTGAGAAAGAAAGGGCTGCTCTACGTTCTATTGAAAGAGGAAAGACAATTCTATTATATGGCTTCAGCATGTCTCTTACTTATGTAATCTCCCTTTTGAGTCCTTGCGGTCTTCATATTTCATTCATATATAACTGAACGCAAACAGTTTGCGTTATTCCCATGGTTATTCGCCATACAATCCATGATTCACAGTTTTCTAATTGGATGTAACTAAACGTAACAAAGAGCGCCATACTTTGGCGACTTTCAGACGACACCAAGCTCGGATTAACTAATGGTCAACAACTTGTTATCACCACTGCCGGTCTAGTAACCTTTACCTCCCACAACTGTGTCTGTGTGAACTATTGAACGTTTTTGGTTTATCTTATTTGTTTCGTTCCCATAGCAGTTTGTCTACATTGTCTACTGTGTGGGCTTAATTTGTCTTTTCCGCTGAGATATTTGTGTCTTTATTATAAGAAAACTTTATCTTATCTCGCAAGTCTCTGTTCAAAATACGTATCTTAAAATATCATTCAGACAAAACTTTGGCAGATAAACGTTACAAAGACTGTATTTACGGATAAAAACAATGACAAAAAAAAAGGCTAAAAACAAATATATCACGAGTCCCTAGGTTAATTTGGGATGAACAGTCGAGGTATACTAAACAGAATTTGAACTACATTTCAAGTTAGATATAATACAGCGCGTGTGCGGGCCCGTCATGACCAGGTGGTTAGGGTGTTCGAATCTAAAGATCGCGGGTTCGAATCCCCGTCACACCAAACATACTTGTCCTTTCAGCCGTGGGGGCGTTATAAAGTTACGGCCAATCTCACTATTCGTTGATAAAAGAGTACCCCAATTAGGAACGGCTAGCGCAGATAGCCCTCGTGTAGCTTTACGCGAAATTCAAAACAAACCAAACCAAATCGTCCTACAAGACAGGCGGGGCTGAAACGTTTAGTTATCTGAAGGACACAGCTCTCAACATCTTTACATAACGTGTAGTATTGCGAAATATCCCTTCTGGTTGAAACAGGTATTATCCATTTCGAGAACAACAAAAGAAAAAACGTAGGTTAGAATGAAATCAATTGAACGGCTTTCTCGACTACGTGTTATGTGAAACCCACACATGTGCAGAATCAATAATAAATTAAGAACAATTACTAAGATATTGCAAAAAAACAATAACAAAAAACAGAGTCATATCGAAAATGATATAAACAAATAGTACAAAAATATAATTATTTTCATTGTCAATACTGAGTTATGTTACTAGTTATTGTTCATTGTTTAACAGTACATGTTTATTTATTTGCATTGTTGACCTTGTAGCTTGTACTATCGTCCATTGTTTTACAATGTACTATACAACAGAGATTTAATTATCTCTCAAAATATAAAACTTTGTTGTTTTATTTGAAACGAAAATACATGCCATTTTCGGCCATAAGTCTTTTTTCATTACTCTATAAAATAATATATAATTCTGTAACTCATTTATAACTTTGTTGTTATTGTTTCGAATTAAGCACAAAGCTACTCAATGGGCTATCTGTGCTCTGCCCACCACGGGTATAGAAAACCGGTTTTTAGCAGTGTAAGTCCGCAGACCTGCCGCTGAGTCACTGTGGGCATTTATAACTTTATAAAAAAGATGTACTTAGATTATGAAAATATAACGTAAAATAACCACATAAGAGATGAATATATATTCAACTATAATGCCATTAAATATTAGTATGTTTTGGTTGTTCTTTCGTACTGTGTGAACCCGTTTAAAGTTATTTTTCTAATAAACTGTAGAGCTAGCTAGCTAGCAATCGAAGAAAGGTTACGGTCTAATATTCTTGCAGTTTTTTTTTTTTTTTTAATTTTGCGCAAAGCTACACGAAGGTAATTTGCGTTAGCCGTCCCTAATTTAACAGTGTAAGACTAGAGGGAAGGCAACTAGTTATTACCACCCACTGCTACGTCTTGGGCTACTCTTTTATCAACGAATAGTGGGATTGACGGCCACATTATAACGCCCCCACGACTGAAAGAGCAAGCATGTTTGATGCAACGGGGATTCGAATCCGTTACCCTCAGATTACTAGTTCAGTACCTTAACAACCTGGCCATCTTGCGGTGTGAAAAACCAGCAAGTTATACATTTAGAGAGCGAAAACCACTGAATCTCTATTACATGATGAACTGTACTCTCAGAGAAAGGTGTTACATAAACTGGAATGAATGTTCTGCTGTGTTTTTGTAAACATTTTAGGTTCCCTGTTTTCTTTCCAGTTATTCGTTATTATTCATTGTGTTTGTCTGTGGATGACACAATACAGAATGAATGACATTTCATTTTTTCTACGTCATTAAACTTGTATAGCAAGAATCAGTCTAGTTCTAGTTGTGTAAATAGGTATCGATTTTATCTTTAGTTCCTTATCTGTAATAGTTTTAAAATATATTTATGTATAATCTATTTATATTTTTAGTTCCTCGTTATACTAACTTAAACAGCTGTTTGTGTATTTTTTTTTGTTACTAATATTGTTAGAGAGTGCAATACGGGTCTTATCGCACCCCCTATCAGACATTCCTGAAATTAGGAAAGAGCTCTTAATCAAAATGAAAATAGCAGTCACATATATATATATTTCTCTTGCAGTTTTGTTTTTAGACAAAACACCAAAAAATGGGTGTGTTCTTTATTGAGAAGGGTGTTCAATACTTTCGAAAGAAATGACTTATTTCAATAAATAGCTAAAGAGTGTCAAAAAACAAACTCGGACGAAGCATAACTCAGCCGGAATTACATACGAAACGCGACACACGTCACGTCACTCCATGTGAAGTAACGTGCGAGAAACCACATCTCTACGTTCTTGCACAATATGAAATATTCTTCACCCTACAACTAAATGTCTTAAAATACAACCACTACATAACTTGTAATCTACTCAAAATAGTAATAATCCACCAGTGATCTGATTATAATAATTAGGTTTGTTTGGAATTTAACGCAAAGCTACACGAGGGCTATCTGCGTTATCCGCTCCTAATTGCTAAATTAAGACTAAAGGAAAGATAGCTGTTTTTCAACCCGCTCCGCCAACTCTAGGGCAACTCTTTTACCAAACAATAGAGGGATTGACTGTTACATTATAATGACCTCACTGCTAAAGAGGATAGCATGTTTGGTGGGAGGAGGAATCGAACCCGCGACTCTCAAATTACGAGTCGAGCACACTCACCACCTGACCATGTCAGGTTATAATGGAGGATCAGCTCCAAATAACTGTATATACTTATGTAGGGTACTTCTAGTAATTCACAACCAGACGTCACACATCTATCTATTTTATTTATTTTTCATCGTTATAAAATTATGTTAGATTGTCAATAACAGCTAACAATGCTGAGAAATTAACAATAAAATTTACATTTATTAATTTGCAAAGTTAAATGCATAATAGAACGAAATACAAATTTCATTACCAGTTCAAAGTTCTCGTGTTGTCTTGTGCTTAACGTCAAACAAACTATTCTGTGTTCTATATCTTTTACTCTGTAGAAATAACTGTGAAGAAATAACTATGTGATATAGCAGTGCAGTAATCCATATCATATAACAGCTGATGACTAAAACATACTACCTAGACATGTGTACGAAGACATTTTTTAACTACTAACTTTTATTGTAGTTTTACTGGTTGGTATATTAACTTGAAGAGGAAACTTGGTGGACGTTCAAGTTTGTTATATCGTGTTGGATTATTTGATAAGAAATAACGTTCTCTATTCCTAACAATATTTATTTAAATATTTTCTTCCATGACACTCCTCCAGTGACTCTGAAAGTTTGTAATGCTAAAAAACTATATTTCGATCCCTCGATTGGCAGATCATGGATGGTCATCCACTGAGTAACTTTCACTTAACAAGACAACCAACAATCTATAATAATGTTTGCCACTAACTCAAGCTTTTTTGAACACAAGTAATAGGCACTTCAAAGACAACGTTTCAATACAAACTCTGAGAGTAATGGAACTACGCCTAACTTACTTAAAGACTTACGAGATAAATTTCACTGTGAAACTAGTTCTGAACTAACTCACTCATTGACCATCCATTAATTAATACGTTTATTAACTTACGGTTTCACTGATTCCTGTATTTATCCGTACTTCATTTCTACTTATTTACCCAAAATTTCTCGATCATAACGTCCTGCGCCCTCTAGTAAATAAAAAATAAATAAAAATAATGTTTGAATAATTTGTTACTTTCATACATATTTATCACTTTCGTTTTGTGTTGTTTTTAGTCTCAGCGAACAAAACTCACATGTTAGAACATCACCTAATTAGCAAACTCTCACACATTAGAAAACTGATGCTCGAAGAGACACATGTTTACCTTACACATGTTGTAATTATTCTGTAGAATAAATACATGTGAAAGTAAACTCCAAAACAATCAGATACATTAGTAAAATGGTGCGTGAAGTGACACGGATAGAATAACTACATGTTTAAATATCTGTAAACCTATTAAACACACATTCTCACTAGTAGAACATTGTTTGGAAAGATACACATAGAATGATCAAATAAAGGTGACACACTCCACAATTAAAATATTCATAAAACTAAACATACAATACTGAAACGTTGCATGGAGTGACACAAATAGAATAACCAACTTAAGATGCAAACTCAATACGTAAAAATATGTGCAAGATTCTGAAACACTCGTGCTCAATAGTGAAACATTTACTTGGAGTGACGTTGAGATAACAAACAACGTAAAATTCTAAAATACACACAAATACATTAACGGAATGGTGCCTTGTGTTACAAAACTATAATAGTGAATTTAAAGTGGGCTGAATTTTGCTCAAAGCTACTCGAGGGCTATCTGCGCTAACCGTCCCTAATTTAGCAGTATAAGACTAGGGTAAGGCAGCTAGTCATCATCACCCACCGCCAATTCTTGGGCTACTCTTTCGCATACAAATAGTGAGATTGACCATCACTTTATAACGCTCCCACGGCTGAAAGAGCGAGCATGTTTGGTGTGACGCGGATTCGAACCCGCGACCCACGGATTTTGAGTCGTGTGCCTTAACCACTTGGATATACTGGCTTAAATTTAAAGTGAAACCAGAATATGAACCTTAAAGTAACCCTACTATGCCAGGAAATATATATTTATTTATAAATAACTCCTGAAACATACAGGTATATGTTATGTACCAATTGCTAATATATGGCAGGTTGTATCAATTTCGAAATTTATTGTACACATATAAAGCAATGCATATTTCAGTTCATATACATATTGAAAATGTTTACATCACATTCTAGAAGATCAGATTACTTGACGTTTCTATCTGTTCTACAGAACACTTTTATATATCCCCTTTTAGACATGACGTGGCTGGAGAATTACAAAAAGAAATATTTTAACCGGATACACGGGGCTGCTGCTCAGTGTGAAATTTATGTTGACTGAAGTTCAAGTTCAAATGAAGTTCAGGATCCGTCAAACATGTAACTGATAATTAAATTTGATTTTTGTGTAGACGTTTCTAAACGGGTTTCTTAATATCACGTATGGAAAGAAAATAAGTATTTCTTTGTGTAGAAGAAAACTGATAATCAAATGTATCATTTTTGTGTGGTTTACTAAGCCACATATTTTAGACCTGTATATTATTCACATCTAAATGTAATACAATTTCCGTACGTATTCAGGACCATCGAGAGCCTTTACGGGCACCAGGGCAGCAAGCATTACCCTCCCCACCTCACATACACCAAGTGACAACGCATTATATATAGGCTCTCCTCCCGGGTCCCCTAGACACCCGGGCCCGGGGAAATTGGACCCCCTGACCCTCCCTCTCGTCGGGCCCGTACGTATTAGATCAATATTTTCTTTATATATTTTATTGCTGAAATCTCTGTGTTTGCTGTCAACTTTTTTTTTTTTTAAATTATCGAACTGGTTTACGCCAAATCAACCAGTTAACCTAATTTCTGTGACCGCCAAGACACACCTGCAACGTTATCCCAAAATGTCTGTTTTACGGGATGTGTCGAACGTTAAGCCTTATCTGTTGTCTAGTAATGAAGCAGGAAAGCCAAACCATTGTTGGAAAATATTTATTATGTTTGAAGGATACAACAATTAAGTTTTTTGGTGTTACCTTAGGTAGCATAAAGTATAACATACATATACTAGCAATCAACACCAAGCACTCTATTGCAACAAGGGCCTTTAATTAGGTGTTGTCAATGGCAAAGTTCTCACTTGATTTGTTTTGTTTTTTATCAAGACTCACCCTCGGCATTTGTTTCAAGAGAAGCATATAATGAAGATCAAGGTTTCAACGATCATGTGTATCATGTGGTGTTCAGCGATCACGTTTATCATGTGGTGTTCAGCGATCACGTGTATCATGTGGATGTTTCAACGATCATGTGTATCATGTGGGTGTTTCAGCGATCTTCAATACAAGTATTAGATAGTGACACAATCAATGTTTTAAATCCGCAGGTCTCACTCTTTATTAAAATCACCTAGTGGAAAAGCGGTATGTCTACAGACTTACAACGCTAGAAACCGGGTTTCAATATTTATGATGAGCAGAGCACAAATAGCCCATTGTGCAACTTTGTGCTTAACTATAAACAAATAAACTCTTTATTAAAATACTAACATAAAATACTCATAATACAGTGTGAGATTATAAGGTCCTCTCATTATTCACAGAGGTCTTAGTGTACCAGTCAAGCTTCTTCATTACTTTAATTACTTCTATAGTTATCCCAACGTGCTAATTATTTGATCGATTTGTTGTTGTTACTTCCCGAACTCCATTCGCTTCAACTCTTTTTAAAAGCAAGTAGATTTAGTTTAACTTCTCAGATTCATTTCTTATTCAAAAGTTTTTATTTGAATTCTTTTAATTCTCCGATTCACATTTTTCTTCCCGCTCTTTGTTGCCGTTTCCCAAACTTAGTTCAATTCAACTTTGTTTTACAGTTCCCAGATTTCTATTTTTCTTCCCATGTTTATGTAAAAAAAAAGAGCGTTTGGCAAAACACATCCGCTTATTGTCCATTCAGTAAGTGAAAATTAGAAACGAAAAGACTGATACTTTTCAGGAATCAAAATTATGGGTATCAAAGGCAAATAACTTGGTCAAACTTGTTTTGAGTCCAACCTAAAGATTAATACTAAGATGCACGCCCTCAAAATCCCCTGAGAACATGTGTAAAGTGTCAGGTCTTTAGGTTCTTTCCTCTTGGAGTCATGCTATAGAAAATAAATAAAAAATTATACCCAGGTGCTCGACCTCAGAATCCCCTTAATATGCTTGCAGAGTTTTAGATCTCTTGGTTCGTTCCTCCTGGAGCTATCTATTGTGGTCACACAAACACACACAGAGAGACTCTTATTATTATAAGTTTGTGCAAGTAATATAATCATATTCGACAGTAAGTAACAGTGGAAGACGTTCACGTGCTAATCCGTTGCTATAGATTAAAGTAATTGGTACTGTTTGGACGTATAATCTTATCATATTTGGAAAACGTATATTCGATATAAAACGGTTACAATTTGAGTTATAAAATATTACAGACAAAACAGCATTTAATTTGAAAGTGGTCCTAAAAGTTTAAACCTAAACAATGAAAAAAAAAAGTACAGAGTTTTATGAGCTAATAATTTTATGATCCAATTTCCTAGCTAAATTCATGTATACATTTGCTATTACGTACAGCCAAATGCATCACATAATAATTCACAGGATGATACTAAAACTTGTGTTTGGACCGTGTAAATACTCGAAAATGTTCAAAGTTATATGAGCATTGCATGTGTTGATTCTCATATGCACTTGCAGTACTAAATAACGTTCAACTGCTTATTGTGGAAGAGTAATGAACCATGGATCAGTTAAATCCATTCTATATTATCTGTAACACAAGTTAACGTTTCAGGTTTTAAAACAACAACAACTTTTACTACTGGAACATTTCCTGACTGGTCTAACGTTTTGTCTTACGTCTTCCTTACAAACACTTCATCGCACTTAGGAACAATAATTTGACGTTTTGACTTATGTCTTCCTCACAGACGCTTCATTATTTGCACAACAATAGTCTGACGTTTCGTCTTGAGTCTTTGTTGCATACACTTTATCACATAAACAGCTGTCTGACGTTTCGGCTTACATCTTCCTCGAATACGTTCCACTACACATACAACGATAGGGAAAGTTTATATGTAAAAATGGCAGGTATGGGTTGAGAAAATGTTTATGTAGAGGAGCGAACAACGTTTCGATCATCTTCGGTCATCGTCAGGCTCACAAAGAAAGAAAAAGGTAACCGACCGATAACTGACCGCATGTTTTAAGGGATTGTGCAGTTGAGTGTAGGAATGTAGAGCGCGTGCTTAGATTATACAACCCCTTCAAATATGTGGTCAGCTATCAGTCAGTTACCTCTTTCTTTCTTTGTGAACCTGACGATGACCGAAGAAGGTCGAAACGTTGTTCGCTCCTCTACATAAAATATTTTCTCAACCAATACCAGCCGTTTTTACATATATATTTTTCTCTATAAGTGGGTTTTCTCGGCATCACGGATTAATAGGGAAAGTTTAAACTACAACATTAATAATATTTGTAGAAGGCAAAAAAAAGCACTGCACAAGTACGTGAACGTGTTACACGAGGGAAAGGATGTGGTAGTACAGCAAATATGAATCCCACGTAAACAGTATTATGCAAAATAAATGTCGGGCCAGTATGACCAGGTGGTAAAGACACTCGACTTTTAATTTTGAGGGTCGCAGGTTTCAATCCCCGTCTCACCAAACATGTTCGCCCTTTCTGCTATAGGGGCGGGATAATGTGACTGTTAATCCCACAGTTCGTTAGTAAAAGAGTAGCCCAAGAGTTGGCGGTAGGTTGTGATGACTTGCTGCCTTCCATAGCATTACACTGCTAAATTAGGAACGGCTAGCGCAATTACCCCTCGCGTAGATTTGCGCGAAATAAAAACAACAACAAACAAAATAAATGCTGCACTACGAAAACTTATGTAGTTTCTAACTTCCTATTTAAATTACAACATCATGAAAACATTGTAGGCCAAAGGTTATTGTACTAAAATACGAAATGTAAAAGAAACATTTTACAAACATAATTTCAGCAAATCTATTATAATAATATTTAATTTTGTTTGTCCTAAAAATGCACGCACACTTTATTTCAGCGAACGTAGTAAACAAAAGGCGAAAATACATTATAAATACATTATATAAGTATTTATCGATTGTATTAAGTATTGTAAAGTATGGATCTAAGTAAACAAAAACAGAGTACAGCGTTTTTTTTTGTCATGAATAAGCCGTATTTTAAACAAAGGCATAGTTAATGTTAGGCCTAAGATAAGTGGGTTTGTAGATTTCGGTGTCTCGGTTAGAATTATTCTCCAGTATTCTGGAAGTCCTGTATTTAAAGAAGTACTGTTGGAATAAACATAGTGATTTTGCTATAGACACGCCACGAGTCTCTGCTAGAACATGATAATATATAACAGAATTTAAACACACTTTTGACAGCAATATTTTTAACAGTTTATGTTAGAGTATGGCCAGTACTTGAATAAACCTGCAGTTAATTTTTTAGGCTTATATAATGTTTGTTCACTCACGACATTGGTTTTTATGTTTACCTTTGTATAGGTAGGGTGCGGACTATGGAACTGAGAGTCCATGGTCCCATTGCTGGACATAACAAAATCGTGCTTCACATTTTGAAGCTTCAGTCGCGTTAAAAAAGTGGCTGTCAAACCGCATTATTCGATCACAATAGCACAAGAGTTGTCGGTGGGTCCTGTTGACTAGCTTCCTTCACTCTAACATATATTAGTACCAAATCAGGGATAGCTAGCTCGTAGTGTAGCTCTGCGTGAATATCCGAAACAAAAACGTTGATGTGTGTCATGTAGGAGTTCTTGTCACCTACCATGAGCAGCTTTTTCTGTTACACCTACGTGTAAAGTTCTCGCATATTTGGCAGGTTGTTACATAAACAACTCTTTTTCTGCGTGTGCGTTGCGTGAAAGGTTTGGTCGTGTGCTGGCGTTTCTTGTATATTTCTTTTTTATGTGTGAATTCCAGATATAGGTACGAGTTTCAGAGTTATTCCTGTTTTCTTTGTAACGCTACTCGCACTGACTTGTCAAATCGTTGACAGATGATATTTTTAAGAAAGTGTTATCACAGTGTCGCTTATTTCTAGTAGGTAGTTTTAATAAACACTCTGATAGTATTTTTCCCTAAGAAATATAAGAAACTCTTATTGACGGTCGAGGATGAATATTCATTTTCACACTAACATTCTGTACTCTACTTCCTATCAAATTTCGTTTTTTCCCTTCTTTGCTAATTCTATATAAATTCGGTTCCACGTGATTTAGGGTAAAGTTGTAACTGACTGTACATTACAAACAAAAAGAGATAAAGACGGTTATTATGTAGGGAGACGAATTTGATGGTCAGTTTTTCAACACCCTAAACGGCCTATTATGAAATGGCGACTAAGGCGATTGATCATAACCTGCGGATCGCAAGTTTGAATCCCGTCACCAAACATGCCCCTCTTTAAGCTGTGGCGGCTTTACACCCTGACAGTCAATATAACGATTTGTTGGTAAAGAGAACCCCAATAGTTGGCGTTGGGTGACGCTGAGTAGCTGATTTCCCTTGGGTCTATCACTTTTAAATTAGGGACGGCTAGTGCAGAGAGCCCTCGAGAAATTTTGCACAAAATTCCAATAACAAATAAACAAACAGTCAGTTGAAAAGGTAATTGGAGAAGACAGACCATTCGTTGTTTTCTATCAGAGATATCATTGTGCTAACAAACTACGATTTGTTACGTGATTACTGCTGTAAAGGTTGGTTTAACAATGAGACGAGAAAAGCTAGTTTGATACAATAGCGTAAATTTGATACTTTACTATTGTGAGGTTAAAACATCCGTGGAATCTTATAAGCTGTGTATCATATTAAAGCATATAATCAGTTGTCAACCATAGGTTCTATCTGCTCACTCAGTTTGTTACAATGACTCAAGTGTAAATGACAAATTATCAGCCTAGGGTTATATATGATATTTTTAGTTTGCAGGTAGCGCTAGTCTAGAAAAAAAAAACCAGCAAAGCGACTGCTCCTTTGTCTTCTGTAAATATTCTTATGGTATGTAAAAAATGTTAAATATTTATTTTCTTTTTAATTTAGAAAACATTATTTCTTGTATTTGATGCACGGATAGTATAAGTAACGTCAAGATAACCAGCCTAAGAATTGGTACCCTTATTCTTAAATCACTTATACATCCTGAGGGTTAATTCGCTTTTGGTATTTCTGAATTCTTCCACTGAAAGTGTCTCTGGATAACTAATCATGTTTGTACTAATGTACAAAGCGCATATAGCTTCTTTATTTTTCTCATCAGGTAATCGGACTGACGTGTGTGACAAAAGCATTTTGGACGAGTTAGCCATTGTAAAATGTATCCAGTTAGCCATTGTAAGTTGTATCCAGTTAGCCATTGTAAGATGTATCTAGTAGTTGATCTTTTTCAGCCTCAGGTGTATTTTCTTTGAATTCTCCCAGATCTCAATTCATATGTTTTCTCGGTATAAAACTCTCAATAACAAAACAGTAATCACGTATTTTGTCTTGTGCTCTCGTCCTACATGTAAATAGTTATGTATTAAGTTCAACATGTCTATTCTTCACACTTAACTACGTCGTGTCGAGTATATTTTTTCATCTCAACCAGTTTATAAAATCAGTTAAACCCTGCAATAGATTCTCTGTTGAATGTATAGCTACTATTCGTACCTGAAAGTGATTAGTGTTCTACATTCTACTTAATTATATCTAGATCTGTTCTCCAAACTGGATATAGCTGTTAATCAGTATTCATCTAATTACTATTTCAAAAAGATCTGTGAAAATACTTATAAAATTTAGGCTGTTAGTAATGGCCCGGCATGGCCAGGTGGGTTAAGGCGTGCGACTCGTAATTAGAGGGTCACGGGTTCGCATCCCCGTCGCCCCAAACATGCTTGCCTTTTCAGCTGTGGGGACGTTATAATGTGACGGTCAATTCCACTATTCGTTGGTAAAAGAGTGGCCCAAGAGTTGCGGGTAGTGATGATTATGTATTGATAGTCTGCTAAGGTTGAGAGTATTAAGTTGATGTGACTCTTCAGTGGCACTAACTTTGTTTCAGGTCCTGTACCACAGGAATGTTTCAAGACAAGTAATCGACCAGCTTTATTACTATTTCTAGATGTAGACTAAATGGTTTCTACTCCATGATATAAAGTTAGATCAAATACTTCATAACGATTTTCCACTGCTACCCGGTTTACTAGTGCTATAATAAAATCATTACGCGTACTCTAGGACTATTACAAAAGAGGAGTGTTTATTTCAACTGATTTAAAACACCTATATGGAGAACAAAATAGGACCGGATTACACTCTGAGAACAAATAACCTTCCATCAATGCCATTTAAGATGATGATTTACTTTCCATTCTTCTAGTAATCTTTCCTCGTCTATCGTCGTGTCTTGTCCAAAGCTTCAGTTATCAGAGTGAACCGTGAAATAGATGCACTTTTGTCAGTATTCCTAAGTCAAAATGGAATCAAATAAAACTAATTCTTATTTTGAACGTAACAATTCTAGTTTAGGATCTTCCAGTGCATGGTATATTTCATCGACTTGCGATGATCATCACTCGATCCCCATCTCTACAGTGTGCTATAAATTAGCATCACACATAAATCAGAAAAAAATCAGAATCTATAGTTATCCAAATTATTAAATGGGAATGTTTTACAGTACTTCTGTAGCTCTACTACAATAAACTGAATCAAATTATGATAACACGTAGGTATACTCGCATACAAATTTATTTAGCAACAACTTACATCTAAAACCTTGATGGAAACTCAAAACTACTAACAAATAAAGAAATAATAAATTAGGGATGGCAGATATATGGAAAACTTCAATTACAAGAAAAAGAATACAAACCATTAAGCTCCTGTCTGAAGGTTAACTTTTGTTAATTACCGATCGATCAATCATGTTACTACATGATCAGTCTATGCTGTTTTTTATTGGTTACAGTAATACTACTATATTACTGCACCTTGTGGCTAGAAGGTAACTGTGAAGGCTCGTAACGATAAAAACCTGGTTTTCATACCCATGATGGACACAGCATAGATAACCCTGTATGTAGCTTTGTACTTAACAATAACAACGAACAAACAAGAAGGTATGATAAGAATGATAAATGGTCCTGAAAAACAACAATTTCATGTTTTTGTTCCAAACAGTAAATCTGATTTGTAAATGACTGAACTACATTAATAACAAACACAAAAACGACATGTTTTGGTACGATAAGGATTAAAAAATATTTTTTTACATGTTTCAGTTCCCTAGTTTCGGTATCAATTAACACCATCAGAGCTTGTGGCTGCAGTGTTAGCTTGCCCTATGTTATGACTTAAATAAAATTAGCAATAATTACATTTCATTACCTTAATATAGTCCATACCACTACAGCTGTTCCTGTAGTTGATTATATTAATATCACTTTAGTCTAGTCGTATTATTTTTGTTTGTTGCATATCAGCCATGCTGGCGAGACCTGACGAAAGGCCTCGTCAGCACTGGTTATTACAGATAGTGTTTAACATTATTAAATATTCTTGTTTGCCTTTACTCATAAGTTTTCGGAATACTGAAGGCTGAACTATTAGTTATAAAACTGACAGTCATACACGGAGACGGAAATGTCAAAACTTAAACTTGTTACAACTAAAATAACCACCAACTGGGTGTTTTGATTTGATACAATGGTCAACTTATTCGATGAATGTGTCGCTGCTATAATGAAGAAATGTGTTTTTATGACAAATTCAATTGCTTTTGGAAATGATATTTATGATAACTTATAATTATGTAAAGTTACTTAAACGGAGAAAAATAGCAATGTCTGTATGTGAAAGATCTCTGTGTTGACTGTTCTTTCTTATGGTTATCTGTGGAGAAATGGCACTCCTTTGAAACCTTAATACACGAAATTATTTATCATTCATGTGCTATATTAATTTATTTCATTTTTCTTTTTTATTTAATAGTATATCCAGTAGTCTAACGAACTGGCTGGAGTTGAGACATCGTTGACGTCATAATTGTTTTCATCATCTGCAACTCGTGCATTGTAAAGACATTTGTAAAGAAAAATTAAAACTGCCAAAGTTTGTTTTTATACAGTACAAAGCTACAGATTAGGGGGCTGTCTGTACTGTATCGAAATTTGTTTTTTTTGCGTTATAAGACTTGAGACATTTTGCTGCGCCATTGAACGGTGAAACTGGTAGGAGACTCGATACAAGCCAAGGAAATAGAAAATATTTATATATGAGTTTGACGTTTTAAGCCACTTACAGAAGTCAGTTTTCTTTCACGTTTACAAAGAGTTTTTTACCTCTTACCATAAGAGTACCCCCTTCCACACAAATAAAAAAATAAAGTAAAATACACTTGTATCTAATTTAAGTATTTCTCTGGATGCAGTTTGCTTTGTCAGTGTGTAGTGGATATTCTCACACTATTTTGCTCCATATATTTAAAACAAATTAGATAAAAGGGTTAAATTGTAGGTAAGACCACTCGTATTTTAAGGCACTTACAGATTGTGGATTCAGAGTTAATTGGTCATTTTAACTATTCCTTCCCATTATTAATCAAACTATTATTATCTGAAAAATCCTTCAGTAAATTCCCCTAGACTGTAACCGCAGGCAATAAATTTGTTGAATACAAACTGAAAATTTGTTTAACCCCTTGAGTCATAAATGACTTGGAAAACCAATCTTTCACAATTTAGGTTTTTACTTTCCTTGAACATGCTGTGAAATTTGCTTGACATTCACATTGGCAATAATGCTCTTTGAATCCTTTTAGGATATGGACTAGTCAAGAAACTTCTAGATGTTCAGTTACATACACTGCTGGCCAAAATCTTAAGGCCAATGAACATAAAAAAATATGCATTTTGCGTTGTTAGACTCAACCACTTATTTGAGTAGAGCTTCGAAAGATGAAAATAAGAAAAGGGAAAATTAAAAACTTTTTTAGCATTTAATAGGAAAAATGTGAACACTACGAAATTAGCCTGAATATTAGCTGGTCAAAAGTTCAAGACCATGCTAAAACGAAGCGTTAATCGGTAAACACGTAACGAAATTTAGTCATTTGTGTTCAAGTATTAGCGTTGCCAACATCTCCCACTGACATCTCCTGTGTTACATTGGGTAAAAACATGGCAAAGGTTAAAAAGTTGACAGAGTTTTAACGTGGCAAAATTGTCGAGCTGCAAAAGCAAGGCCTCTCTCAATGTGCCATCGCTTGTGAGATTAGGCGTAGTAAAACTGCTATTACAAATTTATTAAAAGACCCTGAGAGATACGGAAAGAAAATTTGAAGTTGTCGGCCGGGGAAAATTTCGCCGGCGTTGAGCAGGAGGATTCGATGGGTTGTCCCTCAAGACACCAGCCGATCGTTGAACCAGATTAAGGCCCTTACGGATGCAGAATGCAACTCGAGAACAATAAGACGGCATTTACGAGAGAAAGGCTTTAAAACCGTAAACGTCTTCAAAGACCACGCCTCCTTCCACACCACAAAACAGCTCGGTTAAACTTTGCTGAGAAGCACCAAACATGGGACATAGAAAAGTGGATGAAGGTTTTGTTCTCTGATGAGAAAAAATTAACCTGGATGGTTCAGATGGCTTCCAATGTTACTGGCACTATAAGGATATCCCACCGGAGACATTTTCTACACGACACAGTAGAGGAGGTTCCATCATGATCTGGGGTGTTTTATCCTTCCATGGAACAATGGAGGTTCAGGTTATAGAGAGACGTCAAACAGCACTGGCTACATTGGCATGCTGGAGAGAGCATCCTCATTGACTGAAGAACCTCGCTTGTGTGGAAATGACTGGATCTTTCGCTGCAATCCACAATGCCCAGAGGACAAAGGATTTTTTCATGGTGAATAACGTGATTCTTTTGGACCACCCAGCGTGTTCCCCGAACTGAACCCCCATTTAAAATGTTTGGAGGTGGATGGCAAAGGAAGTCTATAGAAATGGAGTCAGTTCCAAACAGTGCATGATCTTCGTGAAGCCATCTTCACGAAGCCTTCTGCAAACGCTTATATCGACCATGCCAAAGCGAATGTTTGTAGTTATTCGCAATGACGGCCGTGCAACTCACTACTGAGACCTGTTGTTGGGCATTTCCTACCCTGTTTAGGACTTCTGTTTGGTATGGCCTTAAACTTTTGACCAGCTAGTATTTAACTAATTTCATAGTGTTCACATTTTCCCTATTAAATGCTAAAAAATTTTAATTTTATTTTCCCTTTTCTTATTTTCATCTTTTGAAGCTCTATCCAAATAAGTGGTTGAGCTTAACAACGCAAAATGCATATTTTTTTCTTTATGATCATTGGCCTTAAGATTTGCCCATATGTTTGATATACATTCATGAAACACAGACTTACGGTAGCTTATAATTTTAGTAATTTCGGATGCCTGCTGTTGAGATAGGGTTCAATCCATATAGAGTTAGAAGATTGTGAAATTGCTGCCTTAAGTCGAAGCCAATCACTACAGTTTAGGCGGGGTATTTTACCTGTCCATCGTATATTTTATTCTGCCTGATGTTGCACAAATTTGTGTAGTGGAACGTCTGTATTTGGTAGTAGCTGAGATACTGTAACAACATGAAGCTTTATTTAAAAATCAAACATTAACAAGTTCAGAAAATAGACTTGGGATGTTTTGAAGATGTTACCAAATAAAGATATAATCATAACACTTATTCTCTTTAAAACTGATAATCATGGTTAACTGTCAGTCCAGTTATGTTTGTTAAATTTTCAAACTAGGAATGGGAAATTTGAGTTACCACCAATCCCGGCACTTTGCAGGTCTTGGAGAATGGTTGGCTTTTGAATCCACCTCTTGAGTCATGCGTATCTTTTCTGACGTTTCAAAATTTGTGATTCATTACTAAAATAAAATGTCTAAAACAATTATTTGGCAAAAAAGCGTAAGATTTACTCAAATCGGTGAAATAATCAGCTGTAATTATTAATTACCACTAATTTCTTTTTTATTCAATAGTGATCATAATATTTATTGCTAAGGAAAACCAAGAGCTCAGTGCTAAAATTGTCCCAGTACAAACCGTATTTACACTTAGAAGTACATAAAGTGTAATGTTTGTATCAATATTTTACATAACAACATGAATGCAACCAGAAAACATAGATACTTTGATTTGTGATGTTAATGGTCATTCATTTCTTGTTATGAAATATGGTAAGGTTCTTTGAATTTTACGTTAACGCAAACTTGACACCATTATTTTTCTGATGGCATCATTTCATGGCTACGTCGATCATATTATCAATATAGCATGTGATCCTACATATTCAGAAACCTGCTATATTTTATCACCATTATTTCTATTCTGTTGACTAGTTATGCTCTAAGAAGCTGGCGATAATTTTTCTGCTTAGCAAGCAGTGTTCATGTGATGTATGTGTCCTTATAATTCTCATATCTTACTCCCACAGATGTTTACTGAGAATTCGACACAAATGTTTTTGCCCTATCCAAGTGCATGCAGTATGTGTCATTACTTTTAGTTTGTCACTTCATTTAACTGCTTGCATACTAGGTTACTGCACATTATCTAACGTATTACCATGAAAATCTGTTTTCTAATCAATCACTATTGAAAAATGAGAAGATGTGTTGCAGTACCACGAGCCTTTGGAACATCTGAAACTGATATGTCTCTTGAAATGTGAATATGCCACTCTTTGTATAAACTCTTATCTACATAGTGATAGATATGCTTCACAACATCTAGAATTTGAAGCACATCCTGGTTTGGTGTGTAGTAGCTGTGTTCTAAGAAAGTTGCTCACTTCTAGAAATTAGATTTAATAACAAACTATTTTTGTGGCTTCTTTTGCTGCATTTGAAGTTGATAAATAAATGCAAAATCAAAACTCCCAAGAGGATTACATGATTTATTTTAGCAAGTAATAACATATGATTAAAGTAGTAATTGTGACAACTGTATATTTAGTAACAATACCAGAAATGAACATCACACTTACACTTCTGATGTCTTCATGTAACTTTATTCAGATAACAATGGTTTGAATATAACATAAAAGTAGTACGTCTTCTATTTCTCTCTCTGCAGCTGAACAGAAGCATGAAGATTGGAACTAAAATGTTGAATTAGACTGCAAACAACTTCAAAAAAAGATTGAATTGAAAATCTGTACAAAATTACTAATTAGCATATAATATAAGTATTATTTTCTAACCATTAAAAATATTGTTAGATGACTATTCGGTGTTAATGAAATAGTTCCAAGGTTCAAATATGAAGACATTGAACATTCACTACATTGTTAGTAGTGTGTGTGTGTGTATGTGAGTGTGTATTCACTACATTGTTAGTAGTGTGTGTGTGTGTATGTGAGTGTGTATTCACTACATTGTTAGTAGTGTGTGTGTGTATATGTGAGTGTGTATTCACTACGTTGTTAGTAGTGTGTGTGTGTATGTGAGTGTGTATTTTTTAAGTGTGACAATCAACTACATTGTTTGGTTCAAAGAGCAAAACAAAGTGTTGCATCAGCAGAGGCTGACTTTTGGGTTTCTTCCCTGTTTTTCAATAGTTCAAATTAGAGATGGTCATTGACGTTGAAAAACCCAGTTCTATTTCAACAGAGAATAATAAAACTCTCTGAAACTGGTGATAATCAGAAATAAATCCATTCCTGAGTATCTAGTTTAAATGAATCAAGAAAGTGATAAAACAATGAAGTGTCAAAGTAGATCTACATTGGACAAATATAGTCAGTCAGAATTAACTTCAGAGCTAAGTTGGATAATAACTTAGATGTTGGTATTTCTAAGTGTTTATAGATACACAGATATCTAAAAGCAGAGAAAAAGACCAAAAGCAAATTTCAAAACGAATAAAAGACAAGCTCAGAACAGAGTATGGACATATTGTCTGAAACAAATATAATACATGCGATTCATATAAATAACAGCAATCGTCAAAATACAAACTCTTCATTTCTCTTAGTGTTCAGTGGCACTCGGTATGTCTGCGGACTTATGACGCTGTAATTCGGGTTTCGATGGCCGTGATGGGCAAACCACAGGTAGCCCATTGTGTAGCTTTGTGCTTAATTATAAACAACAACACTTAGAATTGTTATGAGGCTAAAACTTTACAGTCACGCCAAGGATAATCATATTTATATCCTAATGTCTGGTGCTTCAGATAGTCCAGAGATTATGTAACTGTTACTTATTACACGTTTTAGTTGGCATGAGAAATCAGTGGAACTACTATGACAATGTAGGGCAAAATTGTTAAGGTAATTTCATTAAAATTTAAAATTTTGTACGGAATGTTCGAATTGAAATTTGTAAAATTGCAATTAATGTATATACAGATGTAGGTTCTGTTGTTTACTTTTTCAAATAAAGATTCCCTTTGTGTTAATTCAAGAAACAGTTTAAACTTGTGATCTCGTTTGAGAGAGTTACAAGATTCGTTGGGATGAAAGTTTTATATTCAAATGTTCAAAAGTAACTTGAATTAATTCGCATAGCAAAATCTGAGGATTATGAGTTGACAACTGAAAACTAAACATCTCGTTTGTTTATTAGTATGTACATTAAATTTCTGAGGAACATTATACCAAACTTTTAGTTCAAGTATGAAGATAGAAATGATGGCAAAAAGTGATACTACACTGATACTTATTGGTAACCCCATAATTTCTCAATAGAAAATCTTGAATCAAGGTTTTGGGTGTCCAACCAGTAGTGGTCGTACATAAGCAGCACTGTCAATCCTTCTTGGCTGGTTGTTTGTAGTCTGGATCAGAGTGTATGCTGTGGTTTTCAGGTTGAAAACAGTCTGGTTATTCTGTAGAGACCTCCCTCGGTAGTCCAGAACTTGAAAAGTGCTAGTCAACATACAATCACAGACTCGTAAAAATATATGGTGGTTTGAAACATTTAAACCTCATTTACCCTCACTTTTCTTGCTCTGAGGTAATTAACATTATTGTAAAAATGAAGACTAAACATCTTATTTACTTATTGATAAACATGTCAAGACTGTGAGGAACATTACATCAGACTAAGAACTAATCTGAAACCTCCACCACACTTGATATTTTATTAAGACTTTTGCAGTTTTATTTTTGAGATATTCATATGTTCATGGATGAGATAACATTAACAAAAAGGTTTATGTTACAAGTGAGAGAAAGAAAAACAGCCTGATATAACACGGTTTCACCTTTTGTTTCTTATAAGCAGTAGTGAAGAAGATATTTCAGCTGGATCAAGTTTAAACGTTAAGGAGTAGGTGAAATTATCAACATGAAATAGAATCCATATTCAGTGAATTAGATGTCATAGACACTTGCACATGATGTGCCCAGTTTTATTTGCTTGTGACATGAATATTTTCGGACATATAGAATTAACTTTGTTTTAAATAACAGTTTTACTGTACATTTTCTGAGTATTGTTTAATTACAAAAGGTATTATTAGGGCATGAAAATGCAGGTTGTGTGTATATTAGGAGGATTAGCTGAAAGTTGCACCTACGCTGTCAAAACTGTAACTTGCACCAGAGTCTAGTACCGATTTGTATATGGAAGAATGTCTCAAAGGAAGAAACAATGAACGGTGGTCAGAGGTATTGTTAGCATTACTTAATATAAGTAAGCTCAACTGTGTAAGAAACAGTATGTTGAATTTAGTGTGTCCTTCAGTTGCCTAAAAGGAAAACCAGAGAGCAGTATGGCCACAAGCAGATGGACAAGTAAAGGCCCTTAAACTCTTTAGGCTCAGAAAGTCTTCAGGCTCTCCAAATATATGTGTTATGGACGGGTGACATTGTGCATGAGTATACATTACTTTAAACTACAAACACAGTTGAACTTTTGACCAATGAGAATTGTCTGACCTTAGATTAAAGTCTATATTTTTTGTATAAGGAATAGAATTTTGTTGCTTAACAAGTCAGTGGTTTTCTACCCTTTGCTGCTAAATGTTCCTGGAACATTTTCGTTTGCTTTACGGATAATCAGAATGACTGAAGGCTGTCATGAGGATGTATCAGCCAAAACAGTCCAATTAATAATAAACCTAACTGTCTCTTGAATGATAAAGAGAGTTTTTGACATTGGGCTCAATGTCTGTTGAAGCTTAATCATTTGTGGCGGGTACTCAAATGAAAACTTTGTCATTAAAAGAAGTCATGGTGTCACTTCTCAGTGAGAATTGTGTAAATATGTCTTGTCCAGTTTTGCCTTTAGTATGTGTGTGCGTGCCTATATATACATATCTTAACGAAATGTTCTATTAGAATATACGTGCATAGCTATTATAATTTCTTATTTAATTAAAGAGTTTGATTTTGTGTTTCAAATTTTGAGTTCATATTTAATGTATCATTTTGATTAAAAGTTTCTTTTTATGATGTAGTAAATTTTCCATGTTAAATGATTTTTTTTTATTTTATGAACTGACGGTCAGTCTGTTAGATTGCCCCCTTCCAATGGGGTTGTCGAATGGTAAGAGGTCTTCTTTTAGGTTTAGATCTTTCATATATTGTCTCATTTTTATATCATTGTATTAACAAATATTTTAATTTTATTAAGGTATTGTGGATTGTATTAATATGTACTTTAACATTATTATGTATCTGTTTGTTTGTTTGTTTTGAATTTCGCACAAAGCTACTCGAGGGATATCTGTACTAGCCGTCCCTAATTTAGCGGTGTAAGACTAGAGGGAAGGCAGCTAGTCATCACCACCCACCGCCAACTCTTGGGCTACTCTTTTACCAACGAATAGTGGGATTGACCGTTGCATTATAACGCACCAACGGCTGAAAGGGCAAGCATGTTTGGCATTATGTATCTGATTTGTACTTCTTTGTCAAAGGGTCGTGTCATTCATGTGGCATTCACATGGAAGCTAATATACTTCTTGACCATGTTGTGAGTTTAAAGTTAACTGGGTTTAAACTTAGTTTTTAGTTGTCAACTTGAGGTCAAGTCTGAAATAAAGATGAGAGAAATTGTGTTATATGTCTATCATGTGTGCTGTTGTGTTTACATTTTTTTCTAGTATTTTTAGTGATTGAAATATTTAAATGTTTTTAATTTAACTTGTTTCTAAGCAGTTTTGATATAAAACACTAGGTCTAGAAGAAAACGTAGAAATTTCGCAGTTATATTTACCTTTGATATTTTTCTTTCTCTTATATTAAATAACACCCACCACGAAAACGCGTATACAGTTTTGCGTATACAGTAGGTTCCAAGATTTTTTCTGTCATTGCAGAGCCTTACTTTCTCCGAGCTCTACTTAACTTGCCTCGTGACTGGTTCTGCAGACATTCATTTCTAGGTAAGAACAGCTAAAAATCTAGTCACAGATCCAGCACGGATGATCGTTAACTTAAGCAGGTATGCATACTTTTATTTTCTGTTGTGTCGTAATAAAAATTGTTTTCACTGCCCATCAAACTTGATCACTCTACTTATCTGTCAGATAACTCGAAACTCACGTTTTGAAATTCAGATTACCCTGCATATTTCCTGCTCAGTTTTACTGTTATAAAGTGGGCTTATCTGATACGTGTCCATAGATCATTTATCTAAATATACCACAACACACCTTAATGGAACACAAAATGCAACTAATCATAATTGTGGTTCTTTTTTTCTTCTAAATATTCACATTATTTTGTAAATTCCTTAAAATGTTTTATGATGTGTCTTCTGGGTTTTATGTTTTGTAATGTGCCTTCTGGATTTTTATGAATGTTTATATAATAAGATTAAAAGTAAAGTAAATGTTTAAATCTTCTAAGCTCTACGATATTATTTACTAAAACAGAATGTATGAGATGCTCTTGGAAATGCACTGTAACATCTCCAGTCAGTGTATTTTTGTTTTAAGTTATTGAGTGGTCTTTCAAAGAAATCGAGAACATCCACAATAGCCATTTCAGGAAAAATATTATTGTTGGGATTTCAAATGCTTATTGTGACCGTAAGACTTCTGGTATTACAATGCTTAACTTACCTACTCTGTTAGAAATAACTTGAATTACTAAAAAAAGCTTAAATCTCGAAATCATTAAAATTTTTTGTAAAATATTTATTAACTACGTTTGTAATAATTTGAAATATTTATTTATCGTCTACATTATTTTGTGTTTTGCAAGAATATTCTGTCAATTTGTAACTGAGGTTTCGTCTGTCTTTGCTTTCATACGTATTAGTAGTTAAAAATTTTACTGCCAGGTATAAACTGATTTGTTTGTGAATCTCATGAATCGTTCTTATATAGGATTTATAAAGGTCAGAAACAGTCATGGTCAAGCAGTTGAGATGTATGCTGAAGGAAAGAGATACATCCAGATCTTAAAAATGGTAACATTTATTGTTGACAAGCAGCCAACTGCCCATTAAGGTTCTAAGTTTCGAATTTAATAACCTTATTATACCAAAACGTTTATTATATTATATTATATTATATTATATTATATTATATTATATTATATTATATTATATTATATTATATTATATTATATTATATTATATTATATTATATTATATTATATTATATTATATTATATTATATTATATTATATTATATTATATTATATTATATTATATTATATTATATTATATTATATTATATTATATTATATTATATTATATTATATTATATATATTATATTATATTATATTATATTATATTATATTATATTATATTATATTATATTATATTATATTATATTATATTATATTATATTATATTATATTATATTATATTATATTATATTATATTATATTATATTATATTATATTATAGGGCCCGGCATGGCCAAACGTGTTAAGGTGTGCGACTCGTAATCTGAAGGTCGCGGGTTCGCATTCCCGTCGCGCCAAACATGCTCGCCCTCCCAGCCGTGGGGGTGTTATAATGTGACGGTCAATTCCACTATTCGTTGGTAAAAGAGTAGCCCAAGAGTTGGCGGTGGGTGGTGATGACTAGCTGCCTTCCCTCTAGTCTTACACTGCTAAATTAGGGATGTCTAGCACAGATAGCCCTCGAGTAGCTTTGTGCGAAATTCAAAAACAAACAAACAAACAATTATATTATATTATAGATTTTTATACGTACTTTATACTTAGGTCAGTTGTATTGTTAAAAGTTGTTTAGTTAATCTTGCTTGGATGTTTTTTCTAAGCCTCAACCTCTGCTGACCAAATACAACCAACACAAACGTCCAAACTGAATGAGGGGTGGAAACTGTCAAACTGAAAAAGAAAATATTTTTAAATAACATTTGCATTAATAAATTAATGTAAATGAATTTTCTTCAAGCATTAGCCACTAATGATGCATATTCTCCAGCTTTTATGTGAAAAAAAAGTAAAACAAGTGTTGCAAATGTAATTTGTGCAAAAGTAACGTTATAAATTCCACATGTGATATGCAATAATTTTTTAATAATTTCAAGTTTGGAGGTAGCGGTATTTAAAGAAAAGTAATTGTTCAACATCCAGACACTGATGTTTTAATATTTTTTTTGTAAATCTCTTACCCAACATTAAAAACGTGAGTTTCTTATGTTTCAAAACTGGCCGTATTTCTACAAATGTCAACAAAAAGGCATTTTCCTGTCCATAAAATTTGTATTTCATTTAGTCAAGTGTTTTATTCCACCCTCTCTGTTATTTATAGACTCATCGTGTGTGATGTGGAATCTTTGTTATTTAGAATTCGTAAGAAGAAGGTGTTCGAAGTTGTGAAAAGAAAGGGAACTGAATTTCCTCAGGATTTCAATCGTTACCAGCACTGTTCAAAGGGAATGATGTAAAACATTAACGAGTTGAGAGCTGAGCAGGCCAGTCTGAGAAGCCAAACTCTCTCCATGCAGAGTAACCCTAAAATATCATGTAGTAGGTACATTAACAGACTCTGGTTTGCTATACCATAGCTAAACCAGATATTTCTTTATCCATAGCGTATGAATTGAAACAGAACAGTAATATTGGCATTGTAATACATTTCTCTGATGGTCCTACAGCATCAGAAATTACGAAAAACATCCCATGTGACAGTTCTTCTCTCATGTTAGTCTATGATTTAGAGTACACATGTTTAAACATCGATTACCTTGCAGCGCTCAGTGCACATACTACGGTGAGGGTGACTGGAGAAATGTTAAAATTGTTCTTATGGACACATTCGCTCATTGACACACCAATCACACGTGTTTTGCTTGCAAACACACATTAACCATATACATGCAAAGTTTGTTGATAACCAGATACTACATATGTATGCATAATGACAAGGATATGGAAAGTGTCAATGATGGTGCAATATAAAGAACCAGCCTGTCTTAAGAATGTGTTTGTATTTGCACTCTTTTTAAATTTATTTTCCATTTATTTATGGGTTAAAATTGTATTTTTGATCAGATATTGTTATTTTACTTTCCATCAACTAAGTAATTTTTAAGTTCGCACGAAGTATATAATTTTAATTGTAGTTTAGTTTACATTTTGAAAGACAAGTTAATAAGGTGTTCACTGGAAGAAAGATATCATTAACAATGACACGAAATAGGAAATAAAGTTTACAAAGTTAATATTGGCATTCTTTAGAAAAGAAAAAGGTGGAGCAGATTTAGTGTTTGTAGTGTTGTGATACTGTCTGTTTAAAGATAATTACATTTCAAATAAAGTGATCAACAGAATGCATGAAAAGATATGATTTGTGGAATTTAATGTAGCGAGTTTTTTATGAGAAAATAAATTGTACGTTATTTTTAATTACTAATCTCAATCTGAATGACAATTAAATGGAACGAGTAATAATATAGAGATGACCTTAAGATTTGGTTACTTTACATGATTACCAACCATTCACAGATTAGTCTTGACACCTTTGAGTTCAAATAAGAACTCTTAGAACAAAACTGTGATTGTTATTAGTTTTTATAACTGACATATTGAATGTATTCAAACTTATCTGTGAAAATTTTATCCTAACATATGATAAAATCTAGCCTGATGTCACACAGACCAACAAGAAGACAGAAACAGTGGAGAATGATAACCATACAGGCGACAATCTTCATTGCCATCTTTGCTAATGCTCATTTTTTATCATTCCGTTTTACCTTAACGCAAATGTAAGAACACAATGTAACAAAATGTTTACTTTTTCTTATTCCTGGACAGAAAGTGTTATTTCTCAATTGCTTATGCCTAAAGTAAATGGAAAAGACCTATTTTGTTCTTCAAACTTTGTTTCTGTGATCTGGGAGTGTATAACGAAAACATGATTGGAGACTGATACTTGAAAGCGATTTACATTACAGTCGCAAATCTCGAAAAACTACTCAATTCTAAACGTTTTTGCATAACTTTAGTATAAATACATGTAAATCTTGATTCATATGTTGTTTTATTCAGACCTTATGTAAATGAAAATGTGCAAATTTGCCCGTTTTTAAATAGAAAATATGTTAATTTCTAAATATCATTATCCAGGTCACAAAAGCAAAGTTTGAAGGGAATAATGGCCATTTTCTGTACTTTTACAACGTAAGCAATTAAGAAATAACACATACTATCCAGGAACAAAATTTGTGTTACATAGTGTTATGAAATTTATAAACGTACTTCTTTTCTAATACTAGACAAAGGTAAAACTGTGATTAACAACTTGTTGAAGAAAGGAGCACAACATATTACTTCATGTGAAGCACAAAGCATCGCTTCATCTGTCCAGATTAATCACTCGTTGGTCAATACAATATGTGAAGGATATAATGAACCAATAGCACAACAGTGACATTAAATTCATCATCTAGAGGTTTAAGAAAGATCAAGACTTCAAGCTAATGCATCCACTGTGCAAATGGAATCCCAGGTGGCTGTATTCCAAAAAAGGATGTAACCCATATTGCTTGGGCTACTTATTTGCTTTAGGCAGATGGATTTGGATGAGAGTGTTTTAAATAGATTACATTTCCTTGACCGCGAAGAGTAGTGAGTTAATATAATGGTGTGGACCTATTTTAGTGTAACTGACCATTGTAATTTTTAAAAGAACTATAATTTATTTTTGTGTTATGATATTCGAGACACGTATAGATAGAAATTTATTGGAAAGGGTTGGGGGTACCATACATGTTTAACGTACTATGTCAAATTGCCCTTCATCGGTGGTTTGAAACATATACATTGATAATCAGCTTTGACTAACTCAGGGCACGGTTATGAATCCAAATGAACTACTATACAGCTACAGTTGTTTAAGGAACAGAAAGGAAACACTCTGAGATCTAAATAAACTGGAAAATTAAATTGCACAACAAAGAGTGGTTGGTCTCCTCCCTAAGATGTGTATATATAAATGATTGATGAAAATTGTCTGGAGCAAAGTTCCAAATGTTATTAACGAAACTGAGTGACCAAAGAGAGGTTCGCTCTTTGACACATTTATCACATGTGTTTTGCTTGCACTAAATATATGTGCATGTGTGAAAAACATCAATGATTTTCTTTCTATTGCAAATTGTATAATAATATTTAGTGTTAGTTGAGGAATATAGTAAGTATTGTGTTGCATTTTTTATCGGTTTCAATACAACATTATATATATACATTGTCACTGAGCTTCAATTTTCAATTCTACTTTAATAAGATTATAGAATAAACAATATATTTTTCCACAGTGTTTAACAGCTTTTTCACACTTCTTTACCTGCAAGCCCGGCATGACCAGCTAGGTTAAGGCGTTTGACTCCGTATCCGAGGGTCGCGAGTTCGCATCCCTGTCGCGCCAAACATGCTCGCCCTTTCAGCCGTGCGGGCGTTATAATGTGACGGTCAATTCCACTTTTCGTTGGTAAAAGCGTAGCCCAAGAGTTGGCGGTGGGTGGTGATGACTAGCTGCCTTCCTTCTAGTCTTACACTACTAAATTAGGGGTGGCTAGCGCAGATAGTCCTCGAGTAGCTTTGCGCGAAGTCCAAACCAATCCTTTCATCTTTTTTAATAACTCATGGTGGGTAAAGTCAACAAAATCCCCCCTTGAATCAAATAAAGATGACTATATCAGTTTATTTATTACAATATTATGATTATTTTCAGATAGTTCTGGTTATGCTGTCAGAATTAAGTATCTAAATTGCTAAAAGCGCTCAAATACATAAATAACGCCCTAACTTATGAGAACTCTATGATGTAAGAACTAGAGGGTACCAGTGAAGGGATCGCGTTACAGCCGGTTCAAGAAAGTGGCCGTATTCCCAACTATATATTAAAAGGCCCTGTACGCTGCCCATAGGAAAAGCCAACCATCACAAGTTTTTTTGGTTTTTTGAATTTCGCACAAAGCTACTCGAGGGCTATCTGTGCTAACCGTCCCTAATTTAGCAGTGTAAGACTAGAGGGAAGGCAGCTAGTCATCACCACCCACCGCCAACTCTTGGACTACTCTTTTACCAACGAATAGTGGGATTGACCGTTCCATTATAACGCCCCCACGGCTGGGTGGGCGAGCATGTTTGGCGCGACGGGAATGAGAACCCGCGACCCTCAGATTACGAGGCACACACCTTAACACGCTTGGCCATGCCGTGCCGCCATCGCAAGGAAACTCAGGCAAATAACTATATATTTTTCATTGTATAGAATATCCTTGGATTTTAATGCATTCCTTTCCGAAAACTATTCCTCAGTAAGTGCTGGCTTTCATTAAATAATTCACGAAATGGGCCAAAGCTGGTTAAGAGTTTGACTTCTACATATTTGTCATACGATATTTCAGTCCACCATAACAGGCTACGTTTGCATTTGTCGTTTGTGCCCCTTTACCGTTTGTATAATTACTACCAATGCTGCACATATACTGCTTCTCAAGCTTCTTCAAATATGATTTTCAGACATCCGTAACGACAAATCAAGTGAATTCCAAAATGTCAACACCAGAAAATGCAAAACGGTTTTGTCCTAATCACCTACTTTAACTTCATAATTAAACTTTTTGCCTAGGATAAATATATATATGTTGGTTTGGGAGATTCTAAGCAACTATTGTATATGATTATTGAGGAATATATTGTTTACTAGCTGTTTGAACGGAAGTTATGTAAATTCATGATTAATGAAAGGTCATTTTAGGACAAGAAAAGTTGTTTCTCTACATGCAATTGCAAAAAGCGCAAAATCTCTCCCATAAGAAGATACAAAATGTAAAACCTTAAACAAGCATCACTCTCTGCATGGACCCAAAAACCATCATGTCAAACAAGCATCACTCTCTGCATGGACTTAACAAACCATCATGTCAAACAAACATCACTTTCTACATGGACCCAACAAACCATCATGCCAAACAAGCATCACTCTTTGCATGGACCCAAAAAACCATCATGTCAAACAAGCATCACTTTCTACATGGACCCAACAAACCATCATGCCAAACAAGCATCACTCTCTGCATGAACCCCCAAAAAATCATGTCAAACTTGGTGATGATCCATCAACAGGTGGTGAGCGAAGTAGTGGTAAAAAACACAAAAAAATGCCCATGAAAACCTCAAAGCTCAAAACGTTTATGTATCTCACCATAAACCAGTGGTTCTCAATTTTACTGACTTGCAGCACACTACGACAATCTGAAAATTTTCGCCGCACACCTGGAAAGCCTTAGCGACTTTTTTAGGTACACGTTATACGGCAAGCGTTAAAAGCCTTAGAACGAAAATCACGGCCAAAGCAAGCGATAATAATGTCATCTTCACATTGAAAATACAATCTCTTGCTTTGGCCGTGAGTGTCGTTCTAAGGCTTTTTAACGATTTTGTGGTATAGAAAAAAAATTAACATTTTTAATTTTTACACATATTTTTCAATGTGACACTTGTGCCTGCTTCCGAGAGCAAATCAAATTGAAACGAGGCTCTAACATAGACAAACAAGCTTGCATTTCATCATCGACTGTAAGAAGCCTCTCTCTCTTTCTGGCTTTAATTTCAGTCAATGCTGAAAATCCAATTTCGCAAAACCACGAAGATGCAAATGAAAGCAGAACTTCAACTGCTTTTGAACTGATTGCAGGATATGAATTTTCAATGGAAATTCAAAACTCATCCAAGCTCTTTTCGGGAAACAATGACTGATAAAATTTGTCGTTTCGTAAATCAATAAGCTGTTCTTCCTCCTCAATTGTAAGATTTGTTGTCTCGTTGATTCCGAATGGATAGGTCACCCAGTTATATTCATCGACAGCAAGTGACGGGAAGTAATGTTTTAGTGCGGACTGTAGTTCGCTTAATGTGTTCAAGATTTGAGGGACAATTTTTTCATTGACGGACATTCGTTAACAGATGGAAAACAATCAAGGATTACTTTCGAAATCTTATTTTTCCACAGCTTCACCTTTTCATGAAAGGCATTCAGTTTGGACGTTGCAGTAATAATGTTTTCAGATGGTCCTTGGAGACTTAAGTTCAGAGAATTTAATTTGTCAAACAAGTCGGAGAGAGATTGAACCTTCAGTCACCAGATCTCAGAAAAGAAAATTCAAAACCTGCTTCCTCAACCTCCAAGAAAGAAATTACTTCAGTGTTTAGTTGGACAAGACACTTTAACATCTTTCCTTTCGAAAGTCATCGAACTTCAGTGTAATACAGTACCTTTTTGTAGTCTGAATCCATCGCCTCACAGAGAAAAGAGAAAAGTCGAGATTGAAGTGGCCGAGACTTGATGAAATTCACCACTTGAATAACTTGATTCATAACAGACTGCAAATCTTTTGGCAAAGATTTGGAGGCAAGCGCCTCTCTGTGAATCATGCAGTGAACAATCCTAATATTTGGATTTTGTTGGCGCACCAATCCCTTCTTTTTCCTTGCATTGAAGGAAAGCCATCGGTGCAAACGCTGACACAGTTATTCCAATGTAATTTGAAGAGCAAAATGTTTTCATTCACCAACTCGAAAATGTCTTGGCCTTTCGCTGTACTTTTTAGACCTTTGAAAATAAATATTCGTTTACGATTTTTCCATCTTTTATGAATCGTACAAAAGCCAAAACTTGAGCTTTTCCACTAACGTCAGTAGATTCATCAACTTGAAGAGACCATAACAGAGACAATTCATCTTCAGGAGCTTCGAAGTGTTCGCAAACTTGATTCTTCAAATCCGACGACAAGTCTACAAGTCTTCTGCGCGAAATTGTGTCGTTGGACAGTGGAACTTGCTTAACCTTTTTGGCGCCATCTGTTCCAAGCATAGTTTCAACGATGGTTGCTAACGTTGGCGCAATGACTGATTCGGCCTCCGTATGCGCTTTCTTTCGTTTTGCCAACAATTGAGCAACCTTATAACTTGCAATAAATCCTTTTTCGGGCAGCTTTATGTAGTTCACAAGCTTCATTGATTGTTCATGTTGTTGAGCCACGAGATTCTCGAAGTATTCTTTTGGTTTATCCTTCACAGCTGAATGTTTTGTTTCCAAGTGTCTCTTCAGTTTGCTAGGAACAAGCGCTTCGTTCCATAAAGCTGCATAGCAGAGTAGACAGAATGGTAAGTGAAAATGTTCCAATTCTAAAGCGATAAAACCGTATTCGATGTATTCATTTTTCTACTTTCGTTTGATTTCTTGCTTTTGGTTCAACACATTTTCCTTTGCAGTACCATACTTACTCAAATATTTTTCCATGGATAAATGATAAAGCTAATTCATACACGATAAGCACGAAGTTCTACAGTTGATATAAAATTCCTACCTACAGCGTAATAGCTGTAGCTTACCGTAGAATGAGAACGTGTTCCAGAAAGCAGTTTGATTGTTTGATGCATCATTTATAACGTACGAAGAGCTTGTTGCGCCACAATTAAATTAACAGTTGAAACGTTGCAGACGAGAATGAAATTTAAGTATGAACTTCTCAGTGCTTGAGTTCAATGAAAACCATCGAATGTTTTGGAAGGTTTTAGAGTGTCTCTATAGTAGCTTTTATTAACGATGTGTTCGACTTGCTTGTAAAATCCCCATAAAGTTGAATATGTTTCAAAAACACCGCGGTACACCTGCCAATCTCTCGCGGCACACAGAATCACTGCCATAGACCCAACGAACTTTCATACCATATTTGGTAAAGATCCATTTACAACCTACAAAGTAGTAATAAAAGCTGCAAAAACGCTCATAAAATTTGTATGTACCCCCGCATAGACCTAAAGAACTTCTATAGCAGTTTTGGTAAATATTCATTCACACCTTGTGAAGTAGTTACACGTACATACAATAGACAACAGACAGTACTATTGTATAGATGAACACTAATTTTACTAGTCACACATGTACTTCACAGTCAAACATACTACATCATTTTTTCGCTTTATTTCTATATTTTTCCTTAACTAAGTTTGGTGTCAAACCATAATTTATTTTTATATTTCAATGAAACAAAATTATGAATTTTATTTTTATTGGATTAAATGTGCAAAGAGAATCTTAAATCCTTTATTAAGAAAGAGGTTGAAGTTGGTATAAGTGGGCATGCGCATATACGGAATTTCAGTTTCGATTCAAAACAACCCTGAAAAACAGATGACACATGCCACAAAGAATCATCGAATTAATTATTTGTGTTACTTCCTCCACGTGAGCACGATACTTATATCATGCTTTTCTTACATTTTCTGTATGTTCATTCTTGTTTGTTTTGTGTCTGGTTCTAAAGAGGAAGTAACTTTAGATGAATAACATCGACTAAAATAATTACATATGGAAGAACGTGCCTACCTATATAGCATCACCATTTTCCAGATATCTTAAGATTCCAAATAACTTAATATACATGTATATATATACATATATATATTTATATATACATTGAAGAAACCATAATCATAAACTTCAAAAATAAAATAAAAACGGTGATCATCTGGAGTTACAGCACATTAACACTTAGTAAAAACAGCATGTTTCTCATTCCAGACTGTTTTTTTTCATTATCTAACAGCTCCATAAGCCACGAATCACCGTTGAATATGCTGATGTAAGAACTATAGTTTTGGATATAGAAGCAGTTATTTAAAATTACGCAGAACCGTGATAGTTTTACGGTCATGAAAGTTTTACACATTCTACAGTAATTCCTGTAAGCTGAATCCGGAAATTACATTTATTTTACTCCAGAAGTGAATCATTCATTGAAATCGGGTCACTGGCTGTAGACCAATCGCGATGTGAAAGTCTTGTCGATCATTCTAGAACCTAAACATAATAATAATAAATATTTATTGTGGTAAACGAAATGATAATTTTATCAAAGTAAAAGTTTTTTTTTTTTCGTCTTCCCAATTTGTAAGACTTTCCTTACGTGATAAAAAAAATATTTTCGAAATTTGCGTAGCTGAATTATAGAGAACCCGTTATTACAACAAGAATAACTTTTATGAACTTTACATTAGTAGGTCTGTGTAATTAATGTAACAGAAATTGAAGTACAACATACATTGACAAATTTAGGCATATGTATGTATATATCTATGTACACACTTTAGCCAGCAAGTAAATAAACTACACCCATTACGTAGTATTATTATAACCGCTGTTGGCATCTTAAATTAGTCAACTACATCTATACACTTTTTCCTAATTCTATCTCATATTTAACAGGAAGTTAACCATGTGCATATATTTGGTGAATTAAGAGAGAATTGAGAATCTGTGCTATTTAGTCCTCAAAGTTAACACTAGGTAGTAACGTTATGTTATACATAACAGGCAATCCTAAACCCATACCTTTACAACTAAAACATTACGGTATGTTTGAGGTACACATCACTAGGATCCAACATGTTCAATACATTTACATAATGACTTGTTTTACAATGTAGATAGTTTTTCACATTAAAAAACAAACGAAGCAAAGTGCGATAGGCTTGTTACAGCAAGGTAACAACAATGTTATACATTTTATAGATAAAGTGAAATTAACGACAATGATGTTTTTCAGTATATTACACACTGATGGACAGGAAATCTATCAGATAAAAAGGTTGTTTTTTGTTCTGTTGTAAATTACCAATTTATTGTAATAGCTAATGTTTTGCCCAAAGCTATATGAGGGCTATCTGCGCTAGCCGTCCCTCATTTAGCAATGTAAGACTAGGGGCGAAGGCAGCTAATCATTACCACCCACTGCCAACACTAGGGCTACTCTTATTACCAACAAATAGTGGGATTTACCGTGGTATTATAACGACCCCAAGGCTGAAAGGGCGAGCATGCCTCAGGAATTGTCTTGGTGGGTTTGATATCCTGACCTATCGTAAGGGTGGCTATCTCTTAATGTAGAGATGCAATTTACTGTGGCAAGCTAAAGAAAGATTATGAAACAAAATATTTTAATAGGAGGCAATAAGAAGTTCGCGGAAATCCTCAGTTGTCAAGTTACTGTTAATAACCAAAGTAGTACAGGTAGCTTCTGTGTTTTTTAGCTCCTGTGACTCTTTGAAGCATCCAAATAACAGTTTGTTTAAATTTTCTGTGCGTATTCTTTCACTGCTCAAGTTTGTATTTTTCAATTTATTGTAACTATTGTAACGTCTCTGGATAATTTTTTGTTGTAACTATTGTAACGTCTCTGGATAATTTTTTGTTGTAACTATTGTAATGTCTCTGGATAACGTTTTGTTGCAACTATTGTAACGTCTCTGGATAGCTTTATGTTGTAACTATTTTAACGTCTCTGGATAATTTTTGTTGTATCTATTTTAACGTCTCAAGATAACGTTTTGTTGCGAGTTTTGTAAATTTTAGCTTTTACGTTTATCAATTTCTGTGTATTTGTGGTGTGTCTATATGAGGGTTTGTTTAAGTGTTTCATTGCGTATTTACAGTCTTTCTGTGTTTGTCAATTTTTTGTAGCTATTGTGAGGTCTCTGGGTGATAGTGTCAGTACGTTTTTTTGTAAGATTTAACTTTTACACTTGTCAACTTCTGTATCTTTGTGATGTTTCTAAGTGACAGCTTTCCTGAGTTTTTTATGGTATGTTGTGTAAATGTTTTCAGTATGACAGACTATTTTATCTTGAGAGTTTCGTTTGGTCAGAGGTGACAGTTTTGGTTATTTAAGAACGTGATTCTTCAGTAGTTTTCCTGTGTAGTAAATTAGAATGTTTTGTTTGTTTATTTTTGAATTTCGAGCAAAGCTACACGAAGGCTAACTGTTTGTTTGTTTTTGAATTTCGCACAAAGCTACTCGAGGGCTATCTGTGCTAGCCGTCCCTAATTTTGCAGTGTAAGACTAGAGGGAAGGCAGCTAGTCATCACCACCCACCGCCAACTCTTGGGCTACTCTTTTACCAACGAATAGTGGGATTGACCGTCACATTATAATGCCCCCACGGCTGAAAGGGCGAGCATGTTTGGTGCGACGGGGATACGAACCCGCGACTCTCGGATTACGAGTCGCACGCCTTAACGCGCTTGGCCATGCCGGGCCCGAAGGCTAACTGCACCAGGCATCCCTAATTTAGCAGTGTAAGACTAGAGAGAAGGCAGCTACTCATCACCACCAACCGCCAACTCTTGGGCTACTCTTTTACCAAAAAGTAGTGAGATTGACCATCACAGTATAACGCCCTCACGGCTGAAAGGGCAAGCATGTTTGTGTAACTGGGATTCGAACCCGCGATCATTGGATTACGAGTCGAACGCCTTAACTACCTGGCCATGCCGGGTCAACATTTGTTTGAAATTAAGCACAAAGCTGCACAATGAGCTATCTAGATGTGCTCTGCACACCACGGGCATCGAAACCTTGTTTTTAGCGGTGTGAATCAGAATGCAAAAATCCGTCTTTAAAAGCAAGAATAACATTTGAGTGGGAAAGTAACTGAGTGTAAATTTGATAGTATATTACGTGTGCGAAAATAACTTTTGGAAATGTTCCGTTATTTAATCAAATGAAACAAACGTCATCAGCGTATCATTTCTGAAACATGTACTTTTTATTTTCTGATCTTCGATTTTACACTTACAGATATTAGTGAAATTATCCGCCATGTTTGCATCACTGATTTGAAGATAATTTTCTTTAATGAATTCAGTGATGTTTCATAGTTTGAAAGAAATCTGGAGAGATCAGTTCCAGGTCGGGTATCGGGAAATCTAATCTTATTTAACTCGATTATTAAAGATTCGAGGCATTCGTCATGCCGAATATTATTGTGCAAAGGAAATACAGCCATAGTGCAGAGAGTTTGTTTTTGAATTTCGCACAAAGCTACTCGAGGGCTATCTGTGCTAGCCGTCCCTAATTTAGCAGTGTAAGACTAGAGGGAAGGCAGCTAGTCATCACCACCCACCGCCAACTCTTGGGCTACTCTTTTACCAAAGAATAGTGGGATTGACCGTCACATTTGGGATTGACCCCCACGGCTGGGAGGGCGAGCATGTTTGGCGCGACTCGGGCGCGAACCCGCGACCCTCAGATTACGAAGCGCACGCCTTAACGCGCTAGGCCATGCCAGGCCCGTGCAGAGAGAACAATTAGAAGAGAAAGAGAGCCAGTAACATTGATAGCTGCAATTGAACTTATATGTTGTGCCTGTGGTACATGATTGAAGGGTTAGAAGAACATCTCTAATGACGTCATCAGCATTTTTTTTTTTCCGTATGACTATGATAGTATTAGGGATAACAGAAAGGCCGGGATCTTTATTGGTTTTGTGAAGAAAAAAAAAATGTAAAATCTCCCCAGCCATGAATTTTACGCGTTAGATTTTCTCATCAATTTGCTTAGTTTCGTCACGTTGATATAGTTTTTCTTTAATGATTTTCGTACTTTGAGGATCAGTTCTTGGTCATGATTCCGGTAGAATTTGACATTATTAAGTGGACGGTAAATTTCTTTGAGATAATAAATTTTGTTTAGTGGGTTCTTCCAGTTTTGTAATAAAATGTTTACCTGACCTTCAATTTTTATTCATTTGTTTTTATTAGTTTTAAGTTATTCAGGGCTTTCTCAGGAAATCTCATCACTTGAGATATGTTTTCTCAACGATTTATATGCATATATGTAAGCGCATAGCCGCATGATAGGTTATCTTTGCTATGCCAAACATACAGTGGCGTATTTAGGTAGGTGCTAGAGGGAATTCAGCCTCATGATCCATGGTCTTAATGATGGCTCATTTTATTCTATATAAAATTACACAGGGTGTAGGCTCACAAAAATTATTAATTCCGCCACTCCAAACATGAGAAATTGAACCCTTAATGTCAGCAGTGTTACGGCTGAGTTAGTAACGAATACCTTTCTAATATTCAAGGGGCGATTTTCTGTTTACGACTAGGATGATTTCTCTTTGATTTGTAGTATGTATTACAAATTTGAAACGCATGGCCAGGTGGTTAAGGCACCTCTACTCGTAATCCGAGGGTCGCGGATTCGAAACCCTGTCACACCAAACATGCTCGCCCTTTCGGCCGTGGAGGCGTTATAAAGTTACGGTCAGTCCCACTACTCGTTGGTGAAAGAGTAGCCCAAGAGTTGGCGGTGACTGATAATGACTAGCTGGCTGCCTTTCCTCTAATTTTACACTACAAAACTGGAGACGGCTAGCGTAGATAGCCCTCGAGTAGCTTTGCGCAAAATTTAAAACAAACCAAACCCTTGTAATAAGAAAGTTCAGAGGTACGTAATATATAACGGTTGTCCAAGGTATAATTGTAGATCTGCTACAGTATATTTCTTAAGTTATTTTTTAAATTATCCTACATTCACCTACCAATTAGCGTCACGCTATACTCCATGTGTTGATCTAGATGAAATGTTTTGCCTTCGGATGTTGACATTCCTTAGTTGTGTTTATACATTATTAGTAACTAGTTGTAGTACCCGCCCCTTGGACGGAAGTTATGCAAAGTCATGATTAATGAAAGGTTATCTTAGGAAATGAAAAGTTGTTTATATATATATATACTTAATTGTGAAAAAACGCCCATAAAAACTGCAAAACACAAAATAGAAACCGCAAGTTTGCACGTATCTTCGCATGAACCCAAAAACGTCCATGTTAAATTTGGCGAAGATTATTCAAAAGGGGGCTAAGTAGTGGTAAAAACGCCCATAGCAATCGTAAAACTGAACATTTGTGTGTACCCCTTCGTGAACCTAATGAGCCTTCATACCAATTTTGGTGAAGATCCATCAACACCCAGCAAAATAGTTACATGTACATACGACAGACAGTACTATTATATTTATATAGATTTAACTGAAGTCATAAGCTTTCGTGATTTCTTTCAGTTTTCTACTGTTGTAAAAGTTAAAGGTTTTTGTTTTTTCTAGGGTTACAACAGATTTTATGTTGTTAACGTTGACTTTTTGTTTCAGAGTCAACTTCCTGTTTTGAATTCTTCTCTGTTTACGAAACTTCCTTATATGGTGCCTGTGCCCTCTTTTCCTGAGGCTTCGAAGCGTGGCATTTTTCGCGTGCATTTTACGTGTACAGAATAACAGATGTTGGTCACGACACTAAAATTAAGGACACAGCTTTCATCCCCAGAGCATGCGCAAATAGCCCATCGTCCAACCAGCGGCTACAATAGCCACGCAACGTGACAAGAGAAGAAAATTAGTTAATACAGACAACGACGAGAAAGTCGCAATGTGGCGTGGGGAAACGAAAGTAAAACTGATCTATTTTGGTTGTTGAAAAATTACCTTGAAGGCATGAAGCAGGTGGAGGAAGAGTGGATTTTTCGGGGCACACTGACCCTTCTAAGAAAAAAAACCAGCACGTTTTAGAAGTTATCTGTGGCCCGAACCTTCAGCTCTAAAGCCATTAAAACCTCTGTTCACACAAATCAACATTTACGTTGTAGCTGACTGCTATAAACCAAGCTTTAAACCAATTTAGTGAAACAAGTACACTTTCTTCTCCACATGACAAGTGATTTTTCTCCCACACAGTAAACCAGTAAAACCTAAACCTTTTTTTTTTTTCATCAATCAGGGTAGTGTTAGCAGATCAACAGTAAAAAAAACTAATCAGGACTTCTTGGTAAACAGCGACTGATAAACAACAACTGGGTATAGTCTCATTCAACTTCTAGTTAGAGATCAGTAGCACAACGTATGAACTTGATTTCTACCAAGATCAAAGTATTTTTTAACCACGCGTAGACGTTTTAGAACAAGAATAAAATTGTCGTTTTCTTTGCAGAACGAGCCCAGTTAACTAATCAACTAAGTTGACGTCACACTAGAAGCAGAAATGAATCAGAAAATTAGCACGTGGACTTTTCCAATTAGAAATATATATAAATTGTAGTCATTATGGAAAGATACAGATGGAAATGTTCTTCATTAAATATTAGTATAGTATAAAAAAAATACCCTTTCCTCATCCTTTTTTTCTTACAATTACACGTTACAATTGAAAAAGAACTATCTATCTCGTCAAGACGAAGAATTATGGAATTATGATATTTTTTCCCTCATCATTTCGAAACAATTCAGATGTAAAAACCGATATCTTACCTTTTCACTTGTGCTTCACACGTGTTCTCAAGTCTTCTGATATATGGTCCATGTTAGATTTAATCTTCGCTGAGCTTTTTATGGTTCTGTTGTTTGTTATATATCTTGACATTTTTCCGCTGAACACCAAGTAAACATGAAAACCACCTTTATACAGAAATATAGACTATAGTTTAATAACCACCCACGACTGAAAGTTCTTGCTTTTATTCATAACCTTGAAAAATTTGGATTGTTGAGACAGATGGAATTGTCATTTGGTATATTTGCATCAGTTTTTATTTTGTTAACATTTTGAAATTTTCTAAGTTTGCTTCGTATGCAGTAGATAGTTTATTTTGACCAAATTTTAGTAGTTAAATTTATTTAACGGTAGAATTCATTCAGTAATCTACAACGAGTTTTTTTGGCATTGTGCCAGATGACTATTCTTAGGCCTTACGTAGACTGTATGGTTCTTTGTGTTTTGTTTAATCCGGAAGGCCCTTAAAGATTTCCATCTTGATAACATGATGAATAAAATCATAGGATGATAAAGTTCCTTGTATTTGACACGAACTGTTTATGTTATTCAGGATAAACGTGAAAAAACATCGTAGTAAAAACTTCCATCTAAGAAGAGAAAATGTTTTGTTATGAGACTTGCTTGTCCAGTCAAGATAACGAACCTTGCTAAACTATTCATTTACGACGAGCAGTTACTATACATATTTTGTTTGCAAACTAAATATCCAACTTCAAAAACACAATACTTATTGTTTGAGAACTGCGATATATTTTAATAACGCAAAAGAATCATTACAAGAAAGTAGAAAAAAATAGTAATAAAGTGACCATTGAAAAATTCAACTCCATATTCCTTAAAGTAGAAATAGAGAGAAACGAATTTAAGGAACACAGTTTTGTCTTTTCGTTTTAACCCCCTTGTGCTTCAACGAGAACTCTGAAGGATTATAACGTTAACAACCGGGTTTAGATGTCTGTGATTAGCACGCCACAAATGGTCCATTGTGTAGCTTGGTGATTAACAGGAAACAAAAAGGTAATCCATATTATAACGTATGTACTTTCTCATCTTCTGGAACCAAACACAGGTATAGATCAAAAGAGACAATCCAATCTTTCTTTTTTTTTTTTTCATTTTGTGAATTACGAAACCTTACAATACCTAGAAAGACCTTAAAATATTTCAAGTAACCAGAAGATATTTCCTTTGCATATTTACGTACTTCCTTGTTATCTGAAACTTGAGTTATGAATATCATATGTGTGGTACCATCAGAGAATACAGGTATAGCAAACTTGACATTAATCAAAACTGTTTGTAGTGTATCGTCATAAGATACAAAGACATCAATTTCTCAATGTATGGATATAATGAGAACTGGGATATATTTTTAAATATATACGCACGTAGATCAAAACAATTCATGTAGTGCATTATCAGTAAATACAGTTACATCGAACTGTCACAAACCAAAATCTACTGTAGTGGTATTATCAACAAATACACATGCATCACATTGTCACCCATCAAAACAAAATACAACAGTATCCTCAATAATACACGTACATCAGCTTGCTACCAACAACAAACTGCAACGGTATTGTTAGCAAACACACGTGCATCAAACTGTTAAAGTTGACAGTAACATATACAGATTCTACGTTGCTTGTTATTGTATTCTTCCATCTTTTAAAATGAAGGTATAGGACCATAAGATTTTTGAGATGAAAACAAATAGTTTATTTTTTGTTCTAAATTCAAGAGCAAAGATTAAAGAATAACTGACAGAAGAAAAGAAATGTGGAACAGAATTAACCAAATCATGTGTTGATGTTCCTGATAAAGTAGGCCCGGCATGGCCAAGCGTGTTAAGGCAGGCGTACGACTCGTAATCTGAGGGTCGCGGGTTCGCATCCCCGTCGCGCCAGACATGCTCGCCCTCCCAGCCGTGGGGGCGTTATAATGTTACGGTCAATCCAATTATTTATAGGTAAAAGAGTAACCCAAGAGTTGGCGGTGGGTGGTGATGACTAGCTGCCTTCCCTCTAGCCTTACACTGCTAAATTAGGGATGTCTAGCACAGATAGCCCTCGAGTAGCTTTGTGCGAAATTCAAAAAACAAACAAACAATCCTGATAAAGCGTAAACATCAGTGTTTAAACAACGAGTCCGCACTTGGTCTAACCCCACAAACAATTTTCTCTAAGAAAAAAATACCCGGAAGTAATTCAAGCAAGTAACACAATCACCCTATTATTAGGGGCCGTTTCACTCAGGCAAAGTGGTTAATGTGAAATACTCTTATCTTTTGTTGTAAAAAATATCGTAACAAATACGTTTTTTATTTCCTGTTCGTGTACTCCATACTTGCAGGTCGTACAAACTGTTCCTTTCTGTTGTGTATAAAATAACAATTTACTGGTTCGAAGGGGGAAATACGAGAGGAAACACGTGAGCCACTGAACAGGAGAAAACGACAGATGTTTTAGTCGAAACGGGAACAACAGGGTCAAACGCGCGTTCTCAATTACAGTTTCCCGCCTTTTATCCACAGTGCGTTTTTTTAACTCTTCAAAATATTTTTATTCGTAATAGAGTTCTTTTCCCCTTTACGAAACTCGAAGCTTGTTCACGAACATCCATCAATTCGAGTATGCTGGTCTATCGGTACGTTTTCCCGCTCTTCTTAAGATGGGCCGATCTGCTTAAAGAAGTTTAACCCTATTCGTAAAATGACCTTTTTCAGGACCTGGGAAAAGCAAATGTTAAGCCGCAGGGTTGTTTCGAGTTGAATAAGTTGAAATATATCAGAAGCTGTTTTTCCTTCCTACAATAGGCAAAGCATAATGGAATCCTTTGTTGTGACTGACCGTTATTGTTTGTTGCGTTCTGCTGCTGGTATAAACGACAAGAAGAAAGCGGAAGTTTTGTGTAAGCTTCACCCTGCATAACGTCATCCTTCTCGTGCAAAGGTGTTACCAAGGTAATCACCGTGTTAGAGGTTATCACTGAATACATATATAAAGCTTTAGGCCCAAAAGAATAATTTCTTTAAAGGTAGCTTTTAGTACTATATAGCATAGACTTAGTGACTCCGAATGCTTGATATAAACAGGTAATACGCATATTAATCGAGCTATTTAGAAATAATAATATTTTAAATCTGAGCAGGGCCGAATGGTTACCGTGCTATGCTGTGGATAGGAAAATCCAAGCCAACAATATGATGCCTAAACTTTCAGTTAGGCCTGGCATGGCCAAGCGCGTAAGGCGTGCAACTCGTAATCCGAGGGTCGCGGGTTCGCGCTAAACATGCTCGCCCTCCCACCCGTGGGAGCGTATAATGTGACGGTCAATCCCACTATTCGTTGGTGAAAGAGTAGCCCAAGAGCTGGCGGTGGGTGGTGATGACTAGCTGCCTTCCCTCTAGTCTTACACTGCTAAATTAGCACAGATAGCCCTCGAGTAGCTTTGTGCGAAATTCCAAAACAAACACTTTCATTTACAAATGCGTCATAGTTCTGCTATTTGGTTAAGAGTAAGTGGAAGGTCTACTGACTCGCATTGTCTCCCTTCTGTTCAACAGTTCTAGGAATAGCTACACATGAGCTTCGGTGAAGCCACATATCGTATAAATACCAAAAATATTTGTTTGACTAATTAAATCTGAGGGTCGCGGGTTCGCATCCCCGTCACACCAAACATACTTGTCCTTTCAGCCGTGGAGGCGTTATAATGTGACGGTCCTACTATTCGTTGGTAAAAGGGTAGCCCAAGAGTTGGTGGTGGGTGGTGATGACTAGCTGCCTTCCATCTAGTTTTACACTGCTAAATTACAGAAGGCTAGCGCAGATAGCCCTCGAGTAGTTTTGCTCAAAATTCAAATAACAAACAAACAAAACAAATTGACTAATTTACAAGGCTGTAATAACTGATGCATGTTTGTACGTTTCAAAAATAATTTGTCCTACTGAAGCGTTTCTCAGAAATGTGCAGTAGAGGGTAAAGAATATTAGGTCAAAAGAATTGTTTTGGTTTGGCAGATAATAGATATTCGATTTTCCATACATCAGTCATAATAATTATTTATTACCTTATTGATTAATTAGAGCGTGAACATACAAATCCTTCCTCATGCTGTGTAAAACTTATTTAATATAAAGATTGAATGAACTATAATGCTGCTTTTAAACACTCTCATTGATTAAACTGTAACCAGAAAAGCGGGTCGCACCAAACATGCTCACTATTTCAACCGTGGAGGCGTTATAAATGTTGACCAATCCCACTGTTCGTTGGTAAAAGAGTAGCCCAAGAGTTGGCGGCGGGTGGTGATGACTAACTTCTTTCCCTCTAGTGTTACACTGCTAAATTAGGGACGGCTATCACAGATAGCCCTCGAGTAGCTTTGTGTGAATTTCAAACCAACCAGAATTGTTCTTATATATGCATATATATAAATATATATATATATATATAATCTTTAAACTCAGTTTTTAAGCTGCTTGAAAATTAAACAGTTTAGATGCGTTTTAATGAGCGTGAAAACAATTTCTATTAGAAGTACAAAAACAACAAAATTAAAATGTGTGTACATATGCTAGTGAATGATAGCCTCTACTAGAACACTTACTAGATCTTTGGATTTTGGCCCCCTGGACTTGAAGGTCTGTAGAATCAAGCGCGAAGAATGTCAAATAAAAAGGACCCCGAAAATTAGGATTCATTCTCACACGAAACCATCGGTTTATTGTGTTGATGGCGTCACCACATGAACTGCCACTCTCAACATACTCAGAGTTAGACATTCCAGTATCCTCGTCTCTTCCAACAATGAAAGGACTCCTCTACATTTTCACAGGAAGAAGAAACGAAGTTTCATCCACAGAAGCAAACTACAGGAAACTATTAAGAAGAACTAGAAACTAAATTCACCAAGTGCTTAAATGATTCTAAGATCTGAAAACTAATCTCTTCCAGTACGGAAGTGATGCCTAATATTAAATATACCCTCTTAATGACGCTACAAAATAAAAACATTTACTTTCCAAGATGAACTATCCCATAAGTCAAAACTAATCCTATAGTATTGTCATATTATATACAATAAAGTGAAAAGTAGTTTCACGGAATAGTGAAACTAAATTCTAAATATTAATTAAAGAAAATTTCACTCGAAATCCGAAACTATTTTGTGGCCAATCTGCTCTTCTAAGCTAATCTAAGCAGAAATGAAACAAAATTCGTGAAGCTATAATTAAATGGTCATGTAACACTATGAGAGCCTCCAGCTGCACATTGGTGGTTAAGGCACTCGACTCGTAATCCGAGAGTCGCTGGTTCGAATCCTCGTCATACTAAACATACTCGCCCTTTCAGAAGCGGCGGCGTTATAATGTGACGATCAATCCAATTATTCGCTGGTAAAAGAGTAGTTCAAGTATTGTCAGTCAGTGGCGATGACTAGCTGCCTTCCTTCTAGTCTTACACTGCTAAATTAGGGACGGCTAGCGCAGATAGCCTTCGTGTAGCTTTGCGCAAAATTCGAAACAAATCAAATCAATTCAAAAGGACCAGACAGCATTATTTGATCAGCATAAACATTTATGTATTTGTATATTCCTTTCTATGTACATGCTAGCAGCATGCATACATATCTGGATAAAAGGAGAAAAAAAACAGATGTTAATTCTTCAGACATTGCATTATTTATTTAATCCCTTAGGGATTTTCAGAAACTACAAAACAATTTTGTTACATCATATGGCTTGTATATAGTGTTCTGACCTCTGCTGTATTTGTTGAGTCCCAGCCGGCCCGACGAGCTATGGATTGAGCAAATCACATCGTCGGCAGTGAAAATGACAAATATAGTGTGGTTGAAATACTATTATTATACACTGTTCGAATTGTTGAAATTCCTAACAGACGACACAAAAATGTGATCTTTAAAATTTGTATTGGCCTGATATTATTAACTTATGCCAGATATGATTGTAAATATCATAGGTTCCCGAAAAATTACAAAATATCAAAAAAATCAGAATAACTTAAGCCTTTGTTTGTTTATTGTTTCTAGATTTACCAGATGTTAATATTAGTTAAGTATTTTAAATCAAGAAGAATCGTTCCAACAACGTTAAACAACGCAATACTCTATATGTGCTATAATTGTTTTTTTTTCTGTTTTTCCAGATGGTATTCGTACTAGATAGAACGAACAACAAAGTAAAACTGTTTTTAACATGCGCAGTTTCACCTTTGTCAAAAAAAAAAAAAAGGAAAAGAGAGAGAGAGAAAACAATCTTGAAATTTTCTGTTTCCCAAACATTGTTTGACCTTCACACGTGTCGTATTTTTAACCTTGAAAATCTTTTATCGACTAAACAGGATAGCAGCAACACACAAGCTGTGACTGGCGTTCCAATGGAACTCACCCTTTCTGTGGTGAAAAGAAATATAATTTTAGGCGCCTACTATTTAGCGTTTTAAATTATTTATTTTATTTTACATATATATTCCTGTCATTTAAAGTATCGATGATGACATAACAACCTATCATATCAGTATATTAAATAATAAGCAGGAAATAATAGACTTTTGTCAAATAGTAAAAACTTAGAATATTTTACGAAAGCTTAAAGGAAATCTGCTGACGTAGTATAAAAGTAAAAAAAAAAAGAGAAGAGATTATGTGTTCATATTATCGTTCTAAATACCGGATTATATGTTTATATCATCGTTCTAAATATCACATTATATGTTCATATCATCGTTCCAAATATCAGATTATATGTTTATATCATCGTTCTAAATATCACATTATATGTTCATATCATCGTTCCAAATATCAGATTATATATTTATATCATATTCTGAATATCACATTATATGTTCATATCATCGTTCCAAATATCAGATTATATGTTTGTATCATCTTTCCCTTTACTTTTCTTAAGTATTTTTATTCCTTTTGTGTACAACTGTTTCTGCCCAATCCAGAGCAAGCTACAAAACGACGACCTTGACCTTGAAAACTTTCACTGTACGGAAAAGATATATAGTTTTCTCCCGGAACCAAAACAAGTTTATCAACAGAGCATAAAATTCACAACTTGCATGAAAATACACACGCACAAGTGATAGTATTCATTTTATTTACACGAGAACACTACTTTGTTTTTCGTTTTGTTTTCAAATTGTGCGAACAGTTTTAGTTACAAAACATATGAGATTGCTTTTCGGAATTCTGACTGTCAAGTGAAATAAAACATGTTATGGAACAGATACACGAACAAACATATTAATATAATCTTCAACTAAAGTAATTCCTATCTTTACTTATGTTTTATGAAAACCAAATCGATCTTGAGTATATACAATGACCCAAATAACATCCAAACAAACCATGTGACATTTAAACACACTTTTACCAATTTAATCTTGACTGCTTAAGTTTCACACACAGAGGTGATAGTTTGAATATTAAAAACTATTGTAAATGCTCATAGTGAAACAACTAACCACTTTTATAACGTAGCCTCGTGAAATATGTATAAAAAACTTTTGAAAAATAATTCATTGAACTGTAACACAGATAAGCACCTTCTAGTGTGTCCATATTGAACAAGAAAGCAGCAGAAAACACTTGGCCCAGCATGGCCAGGTGGTTAGGGCGCTCGACTTGTAACCCTCGTCACACCAAACATGATCGCTATTTCAACCGTGGAAGCGTTATAAGTAATGACCAATCCCACTTTTCGTTAGTAAAAGAGTAGCCCAAGAGTTGGCGGTGAGTGGTGATGACTAGCTGACTTCTCTCTAGTCTAAGTTATGGGCGGTTAGCGCAGATAGCCCTCTCGTAGCTTTGCGCGAAATTCAAAACAAACAGAACACACTTTGATCAGGGAAATTATACAAGAACAGTGAGCTGCTCTAAATTTGAAGAATGGTTGAAACCAGACTTTATACAGAGATGTTGAATCCAGGCTTTAACAAGGAGATTTGCGTCTGTGTGTTTTCTTATAGCAAAGCCTCATCAGGTTATCTGCTCAACCCAACGAGGGGAATCGAACCCCTGATTTTAGCGTTGTAAATCCATAGACATATCGCTGTACCAGCGGGAGGCGGAAGATTTGCACTCCAACGAGTCCATATATACGTTCCACGTTGGTCTATACAATGGTGTTTTTCAAAAACAACTCAGAAATTTGTTATCAACTTGTATTCTCATGATGAAGGCATTTCAGATTTCGATACAATTCTCTTGTCGATTCCTCAAACTGAAATATTCTCCTCTAGAACCAGATCGTGTACTAATACGAACTTAGAAATAACTATTTCCTCGATTCCTCAAACTAAAATATTCTCCTCTAGAACCAGATCATGTACTAATACGAACTTAGAAATAACTATTTCCTCGATTCCCCAAACTGAAATATTCTCCTCTAGAACCAAATCATGTACTAATACGAACTTAGAAAGAACTATTTCCTCGATTCCTCAAACTGAAATATTCTCCTCTAGAACCAAATCATGTACTAATACGAACTTAGAAAGAACTATTTTCTCGATTACTCAAACTGAAATATTATCTCTAGAATAGAATCATGTACTAATAAGAACGTAGAAACGACTGTCTTGCCGATTTCTCAGACGCTGAAATATTCTCCCCTAGAACCTAAGTAAGTGTTGTTAGTTATCTTGATGTACTCCTTCTATACCGGTGAAACTTTTTCATGTGTTATTAGGAATATAGGAGCAACTATCTTGCTACTTTCTGTTACTCTGAGGTACCTCTTGAAACTTATTCATCTGTTATTAAGAATATAGGAGCAGCTGCCTACTTGATTCCTAACATTCTGAGGTACCTCTTGAAACCTATTTCTGTGTTATTAGGCATATAGGAGCAGCTATCTTGCTGCTTTCTGACACTCTGAGGTACCTCTTAAAACCTATTTCTGTGTCATTAGGAACATAGGAGCAGCTATCTTCCTGCTTTCTGAAACTCTGAAGTACCTCTTGAAACCTACTCATGTGTTATTAGAAATATAGGAGCAACTATCTTGTTGCTTTCGGACACTCTAATGTACCTCTCGAAACTTATTCATGTGTTATTAGGAATATAAAAGCAGCTGCCTACTTGATTCCTGACATTCTGAGGTACCTCTTAAAACCTATTTCTGTGTTATTAGGCATATAGGAGCAGCTATCTGCCTGCTTTCTGACACTCTGAGGTACCTCTTGAAACCTATTCATATGTTATTAGGAATATAGGAGCAGCTATCTTGCTGCTTTCTGACACTCTGAGGTACCTCTTGAAACCTATTTCTGTGTTATTAGGAATATAGGAGCAGCTATCTTGCTGCTTTCTGATACTCTGAGGTACCTCTTGAAACCTACTCATGTGTTATTAGGAATATAGGAGCAACTATCTTGTTGCTTTCGGACACTCTAATGTACCTCTCGAAACTTATTCATGTGTTATTAGGAATATAAAAGCAGCTGCCTACTTGATTCCTGACATTCTGAGGTACCTCTTAAAACCTATTTCTGTGTTATTAGGCATATAGGAGCAGCTATCTGCCTGCTTTCTGACACTCTGAGGTACCTCTTGAAACCTATTCATGTGTTATTAGGAATATAGGAGCAGCTATCTTGCTGCTTTCTGACACTCTGAGGTACCTCTTGAAACCTATTTCTGTGTTATTAGGAATATAGGAGCAGCTATCTTGCTGCTTTCTGATACTCTGAGGTACCTCTTGAAACCTATTCATGTGTTATTATGAATATAGGAGCAGCTATCTTGCTGCTTTCTGAAACTCTGAAGTACCTCTTGAAACCTACTCACGTGTTATTAGGAATATAGAAGCAACTATCTTGCTGCTTTCTGACACTCTGAGGTACCTCTTGAAACTTATTCATCTGTTATTAAGAATATAGGAGCAGCTGCCTAGTTGATTCCTAATATTCTGAGGTACCTCTTGAAACCTATTTCTGTGTTATTAAGCATATAGGAGTAGCTATCTTGCTGCTTTCTGACACTCTGAGGTACCTCTTGAAACCTACTCATGTGTTATTAGGAATATAGGAGCAGCTATCTTGCTGCTTTCTGACACTCTGAAGTACCTCTTGAAACCTACTCATTTGTTATTAGGAATATAGGAGTAGCTGCCTACTTGATTCCTGACACTCTGAGGTACTTCCTAAAACCTATCTATGTGTTTTAATAGGAATATAGGAGAAGCTGTCTTGTGTTTCTTGACACTTTGACGCACCCCCTGAAACCTATTTATGTGTTATTTGGAATGTAAGAACAGCTGTCTATCTGATTCCTTACACTCTGAAGTACCTACCCCCTTTTCCCTATAACCTAATCATGCATTGACAGTAATATAAAAGTCTTCCTGATGACGTATTTATTTTTTAGAATAAATTTTCTTGGTAATATACACTCTGGTGAAGCGTAGAAAAACTTTTTATTGTCTTTTTTTCAACTCTCCGTACACTAAATTATTTGTGTAAAAGTTCGATTTCCTAGACATCTTAGTGCAAGGCAATAAACAACTTGATGTTTTCCTATTGGTTTACCTGCTTAATTAGGTTTAGTTTTCTGTTTGATTCATCGAGTTTTACCTGGATTTCCGGTGACAATATCATTAATTCATCAGCTGTTAGTGTGGTGTTAGTCCACAATTTAATATATTTATTTGATTATATGTATATATACACAAAACTAAGATTAGAAAATCCTTCTTATGTGAGACAAGAGCATGACAGAATGAAACAGGAGCAAAGAAAAACAGTCTTTCTTTTTAGGCTGAAAAACTCCTACAGTGTGAAAATAAAACAAATACTCTTAGTTCTGAAAGTAGAAGAAAGCAGGGATGTAACTTATTATGTAGGTCTGTACATATCTTAAAAGTGAAGGTTCCAAATTAGAAGCTGCTTGGGAAATAAAAATGACGCTTTCGAACCTCGACACACATGATTAATTACAGTCTCCTAACCAAAAACTACCATTTCAAACGGGAAGTGGAACACACAAACAGACTGTTGTCACGTGAGGCGATTTACAACCCAGGGATAAAGGAGGATGGGAGGGTAATTCCTTGGTAACTCAATAGTAATATATAGAACAAGGCGTTTTCACTCCTTCTGCGTTTTCCCTTCATTTGAAATACTTTTTTTTTAAGTTAGAAAAGTGATCCATACACAATACGCCAAGCTTATTTCTGTTAACGTCAATATGGCGCCAGTAGCCACGCGTGAGCACATGCTCGTGTATGTATTACGTTGAAGAAGCTGAAACTTAGCTACACACAGTCAGTGTTTTGAGATATTCGATAATTAATCTGTGGCATTCCTACAGTTAAGTTAGTAAGTATTCCCTGTGCATTGTGTTACGTAGAGTTCCCTGCCTATAATAAAAAGAATGAAGCACACACAACGTAGGCTTAACAAAAAAATCTTGTATCCTCATTCGTATTCAAAGCGCCATCTGCTGAAAATTACGAGAGTACATGAATAAATTTTCATGAAATATTTTGTAAACAAAACTTTCTGTATATTAATTAACACATTAAAACTAAACAATAGATAGTGCAATATATTTTGTGTTAGTTTTGTTACCAGCACTAGCCGTCCCTAATTTAGCAGTGAAAGATAGCTAGTCAACATCAGTCGAAGCATTAGCAGCTAAAACAGTAACAGTGTGTGAATATTCTTCGAAAAATTTTAGGTTCTCATTTCATAGTCTAGTGGTTAGGGTATTCAGCTCCTGATAAACATGCAACCACCTTTGAAAATCTTTGGAGTTTATAGGGTCCTTTTGGAGGTAATATTTAAATTTATCGGTAAATGTAACAAATTTAAAATTGAACCAAAACATCTTTTAACTTATCACTGTGTGACAAATTGGGGGTGTATAGGCATTCTGTATAGAAAAATCAAAAGGTTTGTTTGTTGAACTTCGCAACATAATCCATAAAAGTTCATAAGTTGTCCGACACACGTCTCAGATGGATTTACTTCTTTTATACTTTTTGATTTTTATTTAGATTGTTGCTATCAAAGAATTTATAATGGAAATGTTTACTTTCTTATTTCTAATAATTTATAAATGAAAATAAAGCCGAATGCCCAACAATATGTTAATGCTGACGAAGCCTTTTCTCAATTCCAGGGCTCATCAGGCAGAATTATATACAATTAACACAATAGTGATTGAGACGTTATTTTTATTATACCGCATGACCACTACTGTGTTATGGTGTGATCTTTAAGCCAGTGAAGTGTAAAGTTCCGTACTCAATAACCTATTTATTTCCAACAGTATCAGGAACAACTGTTTTCTCTGAAATGTTTACAGATGAAATATTGTGAGTAAAACCTGATATATGGCGTATTCTCATTTTATATACTTCTCCAATCAGCGTGAGGTGAACCGAAAAGTTAAGCCATAAAACCACAATATAACAAGAGATAATCCTTGAATTTGGTATTTTCAACCTGAAAAGTATCTTGTGAGATTCAGGCATAGCCATCCCCAGCTTTGAATTGCTTAGCAGTAAAGGACAACTGATTAGCAGCATCCACTGCTACAATGGCTATTCCTAACTTAATAGTGTTTGTTTGTTTTTGAATTTCGCGCAAAGCTACTTGAGGGCTATCTGCGCTAGCCGTCCATAATTTAGCAGTGTAAGACTAGAGGGAAGGCAGCTAGTCATCACCACCCACCGCCAACTCTAGGGCTACTCTTTTACCAACGAATAGTGGGATTGACCATCACATTATAACGCCCCCACGGCTGAAAGGGCAAGCATGTTTGGCGCGACGGGGATGCGAACCCGCGACCCTTAGATTACGAAACTTAATAGTGAGATCAACTGTCACTTTTATAATACACCCAAGGCTGAAAGTGCAGAGTGTGTTCAAAAACACCTCGTAGGCTCAAACCTTGGGTTTGCTGCCTGACATAATAACCACTGGAGCAGAAGTTAATCCGTAAGGTTTGTTTTGAATAGTTATTATTAAACACGACGTGGTCTACAAGTAAATATATAAGGTTTCAAAAACAAACCAAACAAGATTTCATTTTAGATTCCTGTGCTATCAAACATTTGATTATGGATAAAAAATAATAACCTCTATTCAGAACAGATAAGCTAAGTGGCAATGATCACGAGGCGATTGTTAGAAGTTCATGCAAAAATCTCCACTGTGAATCTTTAAGTTCTACCTAATTAAATTCTGCTATAATTCTAAGAATACCAAGTCAATCACGTCATTAGGCAAACCCAATTAACAGAAAAAAAACCAAATCTCCAACATCTCTATCTCCACATGACGCGCTTAGTGAAGCATTAAGAATTGCTGAAAAGGTTGACCAACAAGCCAATCAAATGTGACAACAATGTATCTCAGGACGGCTGGTATGGGTATAACACTTTTACCAATACAGCAAAGAACAATCTTTAGACTTTCTTAGGTCATCTTCAGGTTAATCTTCTTTATTAACCTGAAGATGACCTAAGAAGGTCAAAACGTTGTTCTCTGCTTTAGTAGTAAAAGTGTTAATACACCAACCGAACTGAGATTCATTTTTACTTCAAATCGTCATCACTAGAACAGGAGAGGACTTACGTTGCAGAATCCTGAAGAATGACGCTTCGGAAACAGTGCAATAGGTGAATAACATTTCCTATATTGAAAAGAAAATCAACCTTCATTAATTTGATCCAGGGGATATTTTTACTTCAAGTGGGTTTCTCATCATCACGAAAAGTATGACAACAGACGTATCCTTGGTGAAACCTATAATTTGTGTGATATTTTTCTATTTTGTACAGTACGGTGGAATTGTAATGTGTTTCTAAATACAGAAGAATGTTTTTTTTTAATATTTGTTTAAAAAATTCATATTTTATTTCATAAGTTGGATAAGTGATATTATTTTTGCATAATAATTTTCATTCGTTTCTTTATTTTATGGCGTTCTTGACGAAGTTAAATTTTAACGAGCAACTCAGTTTCATGTAGTGCAACTGTGACATTAACTTCACACATCCCAGAAACAATGACACTCAAACAGGATGACAAGAATTATAGCCGTCGTTTCTTCCCTCCTTTCAAATAGTTCTTGGTTGTCCACCCATAAGGGCCCGGCATGGCCTGGCGGTTAAGGCACTTGACTCGTAATCCGAGGGTCGCGAATTCGAATCCCCATCACATCAAACATGTTCGCCCTTATAATGTAACGATCGATCCCACTATTCGTTTGTAAAAGAGTTGGTGGTGGGTGGTGATGACTAGCTGCTTTCCCTCTAGTCTTACCTTGCTCAATTAGGAACGGCTAGCGCAGATAGCCTTCGTGTAGCTTTGCGCGAAATTCGAAACAAACAAAAAAAAACACCTATAATTTTAATAAATACAACCTACTTTTAGCAGTGGTTCTACGTCAACAAGACCAAATATGTTTATTATGGTATATTAATTAAAATGTTTTTGGATCTTCGCTTCGAAACAATCTTCGCTGCCACACGCGGGCATATTTTATTTGAGAACCGTGCATATTGTCATTAGTTCAGAAGAATAGTTTCTGTTGAAAAATTCTCCATCTTAAGACTGTCGTTTTCAAAGCACACAACTCTTTCCTATTTTGTTTCCATAATACATCTAGTCTATAAGAACGATGTTTTCTCAGTGCCTGTTTCAATAGTACAATTGCACAAAAATCTGTAGGTACTGTATTCAATGACTCGACTAATACATGTCTTCGAATATAATATCACGAATTCTCCGTTTTATTCTTAAGCTGTTTGAAGTGTGACAGTTTAATGGACCTGCGTACAAGTGACATGTGTTACTTATCCTTGTTTGTTTGTTTGTTTAGAATTTCGCACAAAGCTACTCTAGGTCTATCTGTGCTAGCCGTCGCTAATTTAGTAGTGTAAGACTAGAGGGAAGACAGCTAGTCATCATCACCCACCGCCAACTCTTGGGCTACTCTTTTACCAACGAATAGTGGGATTGACCGTAACATTATACACCCCCACGGCTGGGAGGGCGAGCATGTTTAGCGCGACGCGGGCGCGAACTCGCGACCCTCGGATTACGAGTCACACGCCTTAAGCGCTTGGCCTTACTTATCCATACAAAGATCCTTTTGGATTATATTACATAAGAATGACTTTTGTCACTGACCTTCGTGTTTATGGATTTTCACATGTTACAAGACGTCTCACTCGACTTACCATAGCTGCGATATGACTTGTTGTAGACCTCTTTCTGGATAGTCATCGTGTCTCAGTTTGAGATATGTTCCTTTGTTTTCCAGATTTATTAAGTGCAAGGAATATCCTTTGCTTGGTAAGTCCTCAATCTGAACACATCTATATGCTTTCAGTGTATGTGTATTTTTCTTTGGAAAAAGTGGATAGATAAACTTCTCAAATGTGACCAGTTTTCGGTTCTATCATAACTACTGTTGAAACGTCAAACAACGTCAAAATGTAGCTCTAATACACACCGTTATATCGCAACTTTATTTAGGCTGTGGTTGTCACGTGACTTGCTGATTTGCATATTGAAAAACGTTTCCTAGATGTATGCTATGTCAGTCATATAAAATAATAAAAGTAGCAATACACTTATTCACATCGAATACATAAATGATTAGTCCTCTTGTAGCTTGGCTCTAAGAATCGGGTTGTGATACTCGTGGTGGGCAGAACACACATAAACCTTAATATTCTGACAAGTATACTTATTATTATGTATACAGTCTTGGCCCAAATGTTTGCATATTTTATAACAAATAAGATCATTAATATTAAAATACACTTAACGCTGTCAAACTGAGAAACATATGTTATGTTAAACATCTAGTTATGTAATTTGTGTAACGATACCTGTTCTATGGACATCATGAACGATTTACTAGAATAACAAAAAATGTTATCAGAAACCTGTAGAAAGATGTGTCACATTTCATCTATCACAACGAAACCTTATGAAACATACATATAATGATAAAATATAACATCAAATTGCTATAAATAGCATCTGTAATCTTATATCAGTTCATATTAAACATTCAGTACTTGGTTGGCCCTCCTTATACTCTAATAACTTCTGCAAGGCGACGTGACATGCTGTTGACGAGGTTATTGATGTAATCATCCTAAATTGTCACTAAAAGGCGCTGTAACCAGTTACAGTAGCTGGTTTAGGGTTATGGTTTGCAATTTTCCATCTCGTTTTACCCAACAGGTCTCAATGAGATTACATTCTATAGAAACTAGATAAATTAAGTAGCCAACAACAAAAAAAACGCCAACACGACGAACCACTAACAAATCTTGTAATTAACAGATCCGACCGAAAATTAGGTAATGAAGGACTCAACTTCGCAGTAGGACTTTGCTGGTCATGACAGTCTTGTAATGTCCTCCTGGTGTAGATAATCCTGCACAATACATGCACTATGGGCAGTAGCATTGTCATCATAGAACAAAAACTATTGCAAAACCTTTTCCAACCATAAGGCAGAAATATCGTCTCCATGTGATGTCTGTAGGAGGCACCACTGACGCTCTCTTAGATTTTACGAAGAGCAGACTTTACCTTGATGATGAATAGCTGTCCTAACATGTATGCACTACCTCCTGTGTGTTTCTTGTAGGAAAGAAAGCCTTCCCTCATCTGTTCTTCGAGCAAATGACAAACATAAATTCTACCATGAGCTTTAACAAACCGAAAGCAGGATTTATCTGAAAAGATGACATGTCGCCAGTGCCCTCACTGTAACTTGGCATGCTGTATTTCCCAAGTAACACGGTGACTGCGATGAATTCTTCTTAATATCGGTTTGCAGATAGCCCTTCTTGGAAAATAAGACTGTTCGGTCAGTCTTCTATTCACTGTTTTTTTGGACACCATATAATGAATGTCTTTATGTCATTCCTGTCATAAGGTGTGAAAGACTTTTCTTGACTTTGAAGTGTTAATCTGATCAAAACACAATCATCTCTGGTACTAGTTTTTCGGCGTCTACCAATAAACTATTCTGGAAGAATATTTTCTGTAGTTCGATGATGTGTGAGGATTTTAGATAGAGAACACTGGAGTACCCTACTTTTCAGGCTATGTCTATTTACTTCATACCATTTCTGTAGTTCGATGATGTGTGAGGATTTTGGATAGAGAACACTGGAGTGCCCTACTTTCCAGGCTATGTCTATTTACTTCATACCATTTCTGTAGTTCGATGATGTGTGAGGATTTTGGATAGAGGAGTACCCTAAGGCACTATTTACTTCATACCATTTCTGTAGTTCGATGTTGTGTGAGGATTTTGGATAGAGAACACTGGAGTACCCTACTTTCCAGGCTATGTCTATTTACTTCATACCATTTTTGAATAGTCGAACAATTTGACGCCATATAACTATGACACATGACGAGGAACGACTCTGCACCAAGTACTGAGTTATCTATCTGTGCGGTGCTTACCACAGGTATCGTAACTCACTTTTGAACGTTATACGTTTTTCAGAGTTGCTGCTGAGCCACTAGGTAATTTTTTCACATAAGTTAAAAAAGTAGAACTCTCAAATTATAAAATGAATGTACAAACTTCACATAAGGTAAAACAAATCAAGTTTTTGGTGTCACAAATATTAAAATGATTTTTAAACTTCACACAAGTTAAGAAAAACACAATTTTCCACTTTTACAAGTTACACAATAAATATTCACACAATCTTATATGGTAAATAATTTGTATAAAAATAAGGTATTTTATTTTCATACTTTATTGAACAAGTAATGCAATCAGTGAAGTACTAAAATCACTGTACTTTAACTCTCTGTATCATAAATGTGCATATTTGCATTTTAACTTTTACGCTGTCCACCGACAGCCATTTTAACTTCCTACGCTGCATGTATGTATACACTCAGACAAAAATGTAAATGTTACTTCCAAGTTAAAAAAAATGTGAATATATACATACATATCCATATTTTTAGAAGAATTTCCCTGAAGATTTACACTACAGCTGAAGACTACACTTGAGAAAGCAACAGCTTTCTTAGTGAAAGGCTATTTTCCATAGCTGCTAGTCTGATCTTATCCTGGTGCACAGACCCATTTGTTGTCATTATTTTTCAGTCGTTTCTGAATCATGGATCAGACCTTAATTAAAGTTACGGTTTCAGATTAGTACTTATATCTCTATCTTGTCTGATCCTTCATTGACAGATCGAATAGAAGCCAGTAGAATAACCAACAAAGGTGCTGGATGATAGAAAGCTGATAGATTTGACATACAAGTACCAATTACTACCACACTAGAGTTATCGGTGATGTGAAGGTGGTTAATTTTATTTTTGTTAGATCTAGAAAACAATTTCTGTGTTTTACGTTATTTAAGTCCTATCAAAGATGTGTGTGGCTCTCACTTTCGTGTTTCATCCTCCTGCACGCTATATTCAACAGTACAGGAAATCGTCCTAACCCCTCGTTCTCTGTCCTTGGGGTTTCAAAGTTATAAGTACCACAATTGTTGACACTGAAGTTTTGCTATCAGCTGAAGTAGTACAGAACTTTTTACATTGGTTGGACTATTATACAAGTCCTAAACATCGTAACTGTAGTAGAAAAATCTAGATCCATTTAATGAAATGTTTCTTTTTATTGGTAAGAATATCTAGAATTGATGAGGTGAAAGGCTAGAAAAGGTTACTAAATTCTCCAATTAATAGATAAGATTAATTTCACATAAAGTGAGGAGCCAATAAAAATTCAGAGAACAAGATGATCAAAATATGACGTCATATTTCACGAGCCAGAAATGAACAAGGTAATTAAAATCATTCTCTAAAAGGTCAGGAGTTTACTGCGGAACGTGGGACTGAATATTGTAACTTGGCAAATCACAACTGAGAAAGAATATAAGCGATAAAACAACTGTAAACTCGTATAATTTTTTATTCAGAAGAGTTGGTATGTAAAATTTCTTAAATCAAAGGCTGGAACTTTTCTAGCACTTGAGGACACACCAAAACTTTCAAACTTTAAGATCAATCCAAAGACAGAGAATATTCCAATAAATGTGTTATTTTGTGAATACGAAACTAAAATGCTCATCATGAACAGTGATGATAAAGTTATAAAGAGGGCTCTGCCTCAATGATCTAGTGAACATAGCGATTAAACTTGGACAACTTTTGTTTCCTCTCTAATACACAAACATGTGTAATACTATATAAATGAATCAGTATGATACAAATAGATACATGCTTTAACAATAAAAGTTTTATTAATGTATAAACAGACAAATATATATGTATATATATTCACACTATATACAGAACAATAAATGATATATACAGTCACAATCAGCATATTAGCTTTCGGTGTTTCTGGAAGCCAACTAGACTAGCAGTTTCAAAGTCCACCACTGCACATCCATTTAAAAGTGTTAAAAACGGATTAGAAAACATAATCATTTGCAATTATTTCTCATTATGCCAATTTAAGCACACGTTATCAGGCAGACCAACTAACAACAACAGTAACATGAAGTGGTAAACTACATTTATTATGCATAGCCAGTGCCAGTACCTGTACCTATGGAATGAAAAACACTCCAGTTGGCAAAACAAAGATATAAACACCGACAAAATCTAACAGAAAATACCTTTACGTCTGGGGGTGTCTCACGTTGTTTTTCGTGTCGCTATACACTTGAAAACACACGTGAGCAGGCCGTTTATACCCGTAGGCATGCTCTTATACGTAAAAATTACACACTCGTGCGCATACGAGTACTCGAAGTAAACAACTGGCAAAGTTTACCAAATATTTTTATCCAACTTACAGTAAAATGGACTGCTAAAGCACTTTGGTTTTCACATATCATGGTTACTTTCCATGAACCTATACCACCATAACTGGTGTGACCTAGTGGATTTCAGGTGACCTGCTTCCTAGATTGACTTTGTAATTTCACTCCATAGCTCAAAACATAAGGCTATTTTATCACTCACTTCATAAAAACAGACAACTTGCTGTAAGTTCTCAAGTCTACACAATGGCTGATAATATTCAGTTTCAACCATATCGAACTGGAAGTTGATTTCAGCTCCAGGTTTAATATTCTGAGCTTGTAAACTGCTTCAGTTCTCACTCACAGGGTGCAGCCACAGAAGTACCTGTAGAGACACTCTGGCAAATGTTACATGTATAATTACATTTTGGCGGAATCAAAATAGGGATTTTTAGTTTGAGTATATAACGTCAACATTATCTCCAACCTTTTTGTTAACGTTTTTCACGATACCTCACATCTTTAAATTTTAAAACTTTATTTATTTGTAATAGGGTACTTGTTTGTTTTGAATTTCGCGCAAAGCTACATGAGAGCTATCTTCGCTAATTGTCCCTAATATAGCAGTGAAAAACTTAAGGGAAGGCAGCTAGTCATCACCACCTACCGCTAAATCTTGGGCTACTCTTCTACCAACGAATAGTGGAATTGACCGTGATATTATAACGCATCCACGGCTGAAAGGGCGAGCATCTTTAGTGCAACGGGGATTCGAACCCGCGACCCTAGAATTATGAATTGAATGCCTTAACCTACCTGGCCATCCCGGGTCGGACTCAAGTAATACTCGGAATCATAAAAAAAATATTTTAAAGTACCTGAGAAAATTTGGCCATTTATTATTTCATTCTCATTCTACTCACTAAATTTGGCAACTTTAAACTTCTTATAATAACGATGATTTATTTTATTAGAGCAGGATTAAATTTAATGATTCATTTTAGCTTGTTCGGGTCAGATTAGTCTTAACACTTTTAATTAAGAGTAATGATTATAAGCCCATGAAATTATCATTTAATTTATTTTATTTAGTCAAAACGGATTCTAATTACTGTAAGTAGGCTTAACAAATTTATAATTTATTGATTTATTTAAGCCATTTTGAACAGAATTACGTTTGTTTGCTGAATTTCAAGTAAATCTACCCAAGGGCTATCTGTGTCAGCTTTCTCTAATTTAGACGTGATAGACTAGAGGGAAGGCAGCCTGTCATTACCACACGACACCAATTTTTGAGACATTCTAACCAAATAATGCGAATAACCTTCATATTATAACGCTCACAAAACTGATAGTGCGAACATATGTTCGGTGATGGATTTCGAGCCCGCAACCTGCAAGTTGCAAGTCGAGTGCCCTAACCTTCAGGCCAAGTCAGACCTCGAAAAGAATAATAAAAAAAGAGCGAAAATTAGAAACTTCAACCTTAATGACTCCATGAGCTAAGTGCACAATCCAGGGTTCAGTTTTACCATTCTCATTTTGAACTCCTGAAAAGACGGAAGACAACCTCACCAGCCGCACCCCACTCCACAAGGACTTTGTCCGACTATGTGAACTGAATACTGACACTGACTGTTACTTTTTAATGCATCTACAACTAAAAGAACGAAGCGTGTTCGGTGGTATCATATCTCAAACTCTGGATTCTTCAGTCCACAGTTCAATACGCTGGACGCTAGATCACGTCCAGCGAACTTGGAAGAATGGAGAATCAAATGTTTGATCTAATGCTAACTTTAGCACTGTCCGAATGGGAAAAATACTGTTGCCTTTAAGAGTTATAGAGTTAAATAAACCAGTATTTTAATAAACAGTTTAATCCTTGTGGGTTAAGTGGGTTTCTTGCAGCCTGCTTTTAGCAAGTTCCAATTTTTTCTTTTTCCTATATGCTAGGAAAAGGTACATTATTGTAGTCATCTTGTTGTGTGTGTGTATATAGTATATACACACATATATATATATATATATACTATGGTATTCCTCACATACAGCACACAGATAATCCAGTATGTTATGTAAAAACAAGCAGGAAGACGAGGTACACAAGTAAAGCAATCTCACTTGATATAAAACAGATATCTTTACCTTCGGCCCAGCATGGCCAGGTGATTAGGGCGTTCTACTCGTAATGTGAGAGTTGCGGGTTCGAATCCCCGTCGCACCAAAAATACTTGTCCTCTCAGCCGTGGGGGCGTTATAATGTGACAATTAATCCCACTACTCGTTGGTAAAAGAGTAGCCTGAGACTTGGCGGTGGGTGGTAATAACTAGCTGCCTTCCCTTTAGTCTTACGCTGCTAAATTACGGACGGCTAGAGCAAATAGTTCTCGTGTAGCTTTGCGCGAAATTCAAACCAAACAAACAAACAAAATCTTGACCTTCATCAGTGATGAACTTGAAAAGTTCAAAGCAAATTATAATCGAAAAGTGTTTACATAACATTAACACTGAAATATAACCACAGAGGTTGGAGAGTATTGTACTAAAGTAAAATAAAACCAACATAAAGTAAAATGTTTATAGCTAATTTCTTGAGAGCTAAGTTGAAACTTTGTGGAACGAATAACTCCGATTAAAGACTTTGTCCTTTTCAAGTACCAACCAATTACAAACAGACATTTCTATCTTTATAAAGCACTGATATGACAACAATAAAAAATAAAAATTAATAGATGACCAGAACTGACAAGTTTCTGTAATGATAGAAAGTCTCTAAATTTGTATCTATCACGGACGACACAAACCATTTATATTTGTGTCAACAACAGATCCTAGCTGGATTGCACATCTAGACTATACGAAGATACAACACTACGTAACAAAATGTTTATTTTTTCTTGTTCCTGTACAGAAAGTGTTATTTCTCAATTGCTTATGCCTAAAGTAAATGGAAAAGACCTATTTTGTTCTTCAAACTTTGTTTCTGTGATCTGGGAGCGTATAACGAAAACATGATTGGAGACTGATACTTGAAAGCGATTTACATTACAGTCGCAAATCTCGAAAAACTACTCAATTCTAAACATTTTTGCATAACTTTAGTATAAATACATGTAAAACGTGATTCATATGTCGTTTTATTCAGACCTTATGTAAATGAAAATGTGCAAATTTGTCCGTTTTTACATAGAAAATAGGTTAATTTCTATATTTCATTATCCAGGTCACAAAAGCAAAGTTTGAAGGGAATAATGGCCATTTTCTGTACTTTTACAACATAAGCAATTAAGAAATAACACATATTATCCAGGAACAAAATTTGTGTTACATAGTGTTATTCATGATATAAAAAGCACACATGAATGGTTAATCAAATATAAATTTGAGCATTTTGAACCAAGATCGAGAAATGTTCAATTACATAACTGAATACGTTGAGGTTACACTCGCATTTAAAATATTTTAAGGTAGTTTTTATCGAGACTATATCAATAACTATCGTATAGTGTGAGAGAACGTTCTAAAAGCGCGTGTTGTAGAAACTCAACTGCTCGTTTGACTGTCGAAAAGAACAAATAGCCCTCGAGTAGCTTTGCGCGAAATTCAAAAAAACTATCGAAAATATACACACATTTGCGCCTCACTGAATTATATTACAAACAGAAAGAAAGTATAAGAAAACAAACACAACAAGGATAAAAAGAAGACAGAAGGGGAATCACTCCTGAACAGGAAGCGACTTTCTGATTGGTTTATATTAATTATATGACGACTCCCATGGGAAGGAAGGACTGAATCGCTGGTGCAGAACACTGAAATACATTTTCACTCCCCCAGAAATATTTGTCACTGACAGACAATGGTTGAGCCATAAGTTCTCATTGTCTAGGTCAACTGAACTATTATTTTTTTATTATTATTAAAGTTGCTTGATTTAATATAAATGTCAGTTCACATGACTTACAAATAGAAGGCGTATAGGTATTTGCTATCGGATGTTATGTCACTAAAATCAGGCAAATCAGATACTTGTGAAAATATCTATTCGACAAACCAAATAAAAATTATGATGCTTTCTCTATTCACGTGTTCTCTGTCCTTTGTTTCGGTACAAATATGTCAAGCAATGCATTTAAAGACTGCTGATATGTCTACACATTATATATATATATCATATTTTATCTAAACTCCTGTTATCTTTATACCAAACACCTTAGATGTATGTAAAGAAAAACAAACTAGTTGCTACTAACACGGCCCGGCATGGCCAGGTGGGTTAAGGCGCTCGACTCGTAATCTGAGGATCGCAGGTTCGAATCCCCGTCGCACTAAACATGCTCGCCCTTTCAGCCGTGTGGTCGTTATAATTTGACGATCAATCCTACTATTCGTTGGTAAAAGAGTAGCCCAAATGTTGGTGGTGGATGGTGATGACTAGCTGCCTTCCCTCTAGTCTTACACTGCTAAATTAGGGACGACTAGCGCGGATAGCCCTCGTGTAGCTTTGGCAAAATTAAAAAAAACAAACAAACAAGCTACTACCACAGACAATTAATTTGGGTCGTCCGATGTGTGCAGAAGGGGAATATGATAAACAAGAAGGTTTATTCGAATTGATGCAGTTGCAAAGGTTTCTTTGTACTTTGTGTAAAAACTATGAAACAAAAACAGGTACAACTGGTATGTTGACTAATGTTTATTGTGGAAAACAAGGCAAAGGTGACACCTCTGAAGAACCGCGTTGTTAGTGATTTGATATTACTAGTTATTTTCAAGTGATGATATATATGAATTGATCACTACGGCTCATTGGTTTAATTACTAGACATGTTTATTTTACCTTAAGAAGCGTTCTACTTTGAATAATCATTTATTCTATATTTTGCACAGCGCCATTAGAGGGCAAGAAACCAGCTCAACATAACATATTTTCTATGACGAACATAAAAGGAACCTGAAATCAAATTATTTTGTCGACTTGAAATATTGAGTATGAGAGTATACGTCAACGTTTTGGCTTCACATAAAACAAAACTGTCAGAAGTAATCCTAAGTAAATACGAGAAAACAATATATATAGATGAAAATAGAAACCAAGCTAAAATGATTAATTTTATGAAGAAACGAGAGACGACTGACAGAAGACACACTACTGTTAAATTATTATCTCCTTTTTTCAAGGTATTGCCAGGTTTTTGTTCCAATAATGTTATTATTTATAATACGGTTAGGAGATTATTAGAGGAATTAAAGGAAGCGTTATACAAATTATTGGAATCGTTGAATGAAATAGAATACTTTTATTATACGGTTTGGTTTGTTTTGAATTTCGCGCAAAGCTACACGAGGGCTGTCTGCACTAGCCGTTCCTAATTTAGCAGTGTAAGACTAGAGGGAAGGTAACGAGTCATCACCACCTATCGCCAACTATTCGGCTACTCTTTTACCAACGAATGGTGGGATCGGTCGTTACGTTATAACGACCACACGGCTGAAAGGGCGAGCATGTTTGGTGTGACGGGGATTATGTTATATTACTTTCAAGCTGTAAACAGATGTTTGTTAGTTCATCTTAGGTGTTTATTTATTTGTTGAATTTCGTGAAGCTAACCGAAGGCTATCTGCGCTCGGCATCCCAAATGATGGGATAGATTACAGGAAAGGCAGCTAATTAACACCACTCACCGCCAACTCTTGGACTACTCTTTTACCAAAAATAGCGGTAATGACTATTATATGATAACATCCTCACAGTATCAAGGGCGTTCGGGGTGGGATTTGAATGCCCTAACCATTATTTTGTTTACCTATTACTACGTTAGATATTTGAACTCACACGTGTTGTTTGTATGTTTAAATTACCATTTCTTTATTATTATTAGAAAGAATATTTTAATACATTTGTAACTATGAACAATAAGAGAACGGGTGTGATCTAGTAGCTAGTCTTCCTGGACTGTCGTTTGCGTCACTAGGTAGCCATTGGTGCGCTATAAAAATGGTGGTGAAATCCTACTGTTCGGTCAGACAAGAGTAGACCAACAGTTCGTAGTGGGTGCTCTTGAATAACTACCTTGCCTATACCCTATTACAGACCTGCATGGCCAGGTGGCTAGAATGGTTTACTCGCAATATGAGAGTCCGGGTTTGAATCCCCGTCCCACTAAACCTTTTCAGCCGTAGGGGCGTTATAAGGTATGATCAATCCAACTATTTGTTGATAAAAGAGCAACCCCAGAATTGGCGGTGGGTGTTAAAATCTAGCTGCCTTCCCTCTAGTTTTTCACTGCTAGATTAGGGACAATTAGCGAAGATAGCTCTCATGTAGCTTTGCGCGAAATTCAAAACAAACAAGTACCCTATTACAAATAAATAAAGTTTTAAAATTTAAAGATGTGAGGTATCGTGAAAAACGTTAACAAAAAGGTTGGAGATAATGTTGACGTTATATACTCAAACTAAAAATCCCTATTTTGATTCCGCCAAAATGTAATTATATATATAACATCATGGAACCAAAATAGCGGTACGTAGTTTCAGTAGATAATGTCTACAATATATCCAGCCTTGTCTACTTTCTTATTTACGATTCCTGTTTGGAGTTTTTTAAATTTCAAATTTTTTAGTTATCTTGTTTGTTTTTTCCTTTTCTTATACTCAACTAGGAGCAAATGATTACTTAATATGGTAGATAACTTTATACATTGTAACGATAATAAGCATAGCTAATAGCTAGCTGGAATGGCTCATGATGATTCACTGTAGTTATTGACTACTTGATGTCATTAGTTAGAGATGCAAAATGTTAAGCTGCAACTGGAGGTTCTCATGGAGTTTGTTTGAGAATGTAGTGACAATTTATTGTTCATGTGTAATTAAATTCTCTCTCTATATATAATATAATGCATACTAATGTGCAAATATATGTCCAGACCAACACACAGTCCCCACTAAGCGCATACCAACACACAGTCCCCACTAAGCGCATTAACATTTTACCAGCAGCTTTTACAAATAAAACACATACTTTTAAAATATATCTTCGTGTCTTTTAACGTAATTATTCTAAAATTATGTGTTATAAAACTTAATGTTATTTTAATTAGTTTTTTTATTCATTCACTTTAGCCCTTCCCCCTGTGACACAGCGGCATGTTTGCGAACTGATACCACGAGAAACCTGTTTTCGATACCCCTGGTGGGCAGAGTACAGATAGCCAATTGCGTAGCTTTGTTCTTAATTTGAAAACAAACCTTTATACATAATATAAAGACTGCCTTTCTAAAGACACTGATTACGTAGTGTCCATAACATTGAGTATTTATATACTACAGCCATCTGATGTTCATTTACTATTGGCTGCTAATTCCTAGATCTAAGGTCTTTAAAGGAACAACCGATATTTGTAAAAAGTCTAATTTGTTTACGCTAGAATTAGATTCATTTTAGCTTGTGTTAAATGTAGGAAATCCAAACTGACCTTTGAATACCACTACGACTGTTAGCAGTGGAAACTTTTAAAGTAGGTCTGGTATTATCAAAAGCAAATTACTAAATAATTCAAAACAGACATAAATAGTTAACGTGTATTTTGCCACTAGGTGGCGCAAGAAGCTTGCCGAGTAGTTTGGTTAAATGTTGTAGGTCAAGGACAGTTTACTTAACAAGCACTTGCATATGAATAAATATTTCACTGTTGAAGGTTTTAAACGTGTCCTTGAGACTGTGTTTACAGTGGGAAACTATGTAGAATTTCTTACATCATCAGTTATGTTTTATGCGTTCCGCTTAGTGGCGTTGTTAATTGATAAGTTGAGGGGTGAACTAATTATTTGCGGATGCAGTTTATTTTTAATGATCTCTTTTGTTTTGTTTTTCTCTATCTAGTTTCCACAGTTTAGTTATAAAACATCAGTTCTGTGAATAACTATAGGCTGGAACATTGAAATCTGCTAAATGGTTTTACAAAATTGTAACCAGTATTGGTTTTATTCCTCATTAGAAGTTTGACAATAGAAGTTGATTGTAACAACTAGTGGGGAAGGAGTGTTTGCGTGCCTGTTTTACCTTACGTGTTAGGCGCCTATGGAACGGACTTTGCTTTTCATAATTTATATCATTTAAAGTTTCGCTTAAAATATGTAATGATACTGCAATATTACAATACACCCTCATGCCACCCGTTAATTATCGAGGTATAATGCCCAGAACTGTGACAGATGTCTATGATCTGATAACTTCTGCTAATACTAATACACTTGAATTATTCCCTTATGTCACGTGATTTCTCGCGAATGAGGTACAGATATAGATAGGACTTCCACGTTACTATCTCCGGTAATAACGAATGTCACCTGTATACCAGGCATAACCTTGTTTTCGAGCTCAATATAAACAAGAACGTGATTAAACAGGCAGATGACGAAGAAGACAAAATATCTAGCCATAAACAGAAGCAATAACCCACAAGTAAACAAATACTCAAATTATTGAGTATAGGCAAAAAAACAAACAAACAAACAAACAAACCCAGTTAGACAGCAACCCTCAGTGTAGTTTCAGTAATGGCTAAATTTAGTACGTACATACTTTCAAGGACAGTAAATAAACACCTATGACGTCATGCCTGCATTGTTTTACTGTTGTGTTGTCATTAATGGATGGGTGGTGAGAAATAGCTGTAGTAACCTTGACCTAGACGTAACCTTGGTTGAGCCTCAAATCACTTGGGATAACGAGCTATAATAATAATAACTGAAGAACTGTCGAGCTGTGACTGGTAACCTTGAAAAATGTACACAGTCTTATCTGTACTGAGCACGTTTAATAAACACGACAACGTGTTTTCTTGTTTTATACAATACGATAGTCAAGCAACGTGATTACGATGCCGCATACCGGTATCCGATCGAAGACCACTATTATTTTTGGAACTCATACGCACAGCTTTGAACCGGGTAAACGTCAGTCGTTGTTGTTTCCGAAATGTCTGTCATAAGTGGTTGCTATAGAAACGGTTAAGTTTATGCGTTGGAAAATTCTATTTGTCTCTTTATTTCCATCTTTTGTCGACCAATTGAAAAACTCATATTTGTATTGGTAAATTAATTATTTGTTTGTTTATACGTCGTAAACTATAGTCTCATGTTGTTTGCTTGGAGAGGGTGTTTTCTCTATGATGCATAACTTTTACCAACATGTCTCTCAGAGTTATATATACCTTTATTTACTTTCTACATTTTAAAATTCACAACTAATACGAAAAACGTAAATAAATGTTTATGATACAAAGACAAGAAACTAAGTAAAAGTTTCCTACTAGTTGTATTTATCAAAGTATTTAATGTTGAGATGCAGTGCGGATTTCAAATAGGAAATATGTTTTAACATGTGCTTCCATCTGTTGAACAGTTTGTAAAGTTTAGCACATGCCCTTGACGAGAGAGAAATGATTTTTGAACTTAATGGTGAATCTTTTCAAGTGTTATATATACAATTATGTCTGTCAGGATGATACAAAAGTTAAAATAGATTTAGCTTTCAGCAAAGATTAATTTGTTTGTTGTATCGTACCTCAAAACCTAGACTTATTCCATGAGTGTTCTGTTAAAATATGTAAAATAAAGTGTTGACTAAAATTAACATTTCATCAATAATCTATTATGTAAATTGTGTACTTCGATATTAATATGTAACCAACATGTGTTTCTGCTAAAGTCAGGTGAGCGAACAAACCACAGTTTTTCCATTCTGTGTTTTCTATTGATTACCAGAGATGAATAATGTTATGCTACTTTCTATGGAATATGCCCACACAAAGTTACCTGTTGTAACAGCAAACCGCTATTTTTTGGGAATAAGTAACTTCTAGTAGAAACTATCGGCTAGAGCAGAATGTTATCATGTTACTTGAAGGATTAAGTTATAGTATCAACTATCGGCTAGAGCAGAATGTTATCATGTTACTTGAAGGATTAAGTTATAGTATCAACTAGCGGGTGTACCAGAATGTTATCATGTTACTTGAAGGATTAAGTTATAGTATCAACTAGCGGGTGTATCAGAATGTTATCATGTTACTTGAAGGATTAAGTTATAGTATCAACTAGCAGGTGTACCAGAATGTTATCATGTTACTTGAAGGATTAAGTTATAGTATCAACTAGCAGGTGTACCAGAATGTTATCATGTTACTTGAAGGATTAAGTTATAGTATCAACTAGCGGGTGTACCAGAATGTTATCATGTTACTTGAAGGATTAAGTTATAGTATCAACTAGCGGGTGTACCAGAATGTTATCATGTTACTTGAAGGATTAAGTTATAGTAGCAACTAGCGGGTGTACCAGAATGTTATCATGTTACTTGAAGGATTAAGTTATAGTATCAACTAGCGGGTGTACCAGAATGTTATCATGTTACTTGAAGGATTAAGTTATAGTATCAACTAGCGGGTGTACCAGAATGTTATCATGTTACTTGAAGGATTAAGTTATAGTATCAACTAGCGGGTGTACCAGAATGTTATCATGTTACTTGAAGGATTATGTTATAGTATCAACTAGCGGGTGTACCAGAATGTCATCGTGTTACTTGAAGGATTAAGTTATAGTACCAACTACGGGGTGTACCAGAATGTCATTGTGTTACTTCAAGTAACACGATGAAGGATTAAGTTATAGTACCAACTAGCGGGTGTACCAGAATGTCATTGTGTTACTTCAAGTAACACGATGAAGGATTAAGTTATAGTACCAATTATATGGTCAAATGAGTTATTTTAATGTTTGTTACTGTGGTAAACCTCAGAAATGAGTTACCGTTACAGTGAGTAAGTTTTAATTTAGTAATCTTTCAAGAAAATTGAGTTTTCAATTACCGTACGGTACGGCTAGTAGTTCTTATGAGACGTTACTCCAGTGAAGTAATTCTTATGAGAAGTTACTCCGGTGAAGTAGTTCTTATGAGAAGTTACTGCAGTGAAGTAGTTCTTATGAGAAGTTACTCCGGTGAAGTAGTTCTTATGAGAAGTTACTCCGGTGAAGTAGTTCTTATGAGACGTTACTCCAGTGAAGTAATTCTTATGAGAAGTTACTCCGGTGAAGTAGTTCTTATGAGAAGTTACTCCAGTGAATAACACTATTGCCCCTTTCTCTATACAGTTTACAAAAGAAGTTAGTTCATTCGACGTTCGATTCCCACACGATGGCCATAATAAATGGCCCAATGTGGCTTTGCACTAAAACAAGCAAACAAACCGTGAGGGAATCGAACCTCGAATTCTAGCGTTGTAAATGTGAAAATTTACAGCTGTACTTCTAGGGTACATTAATCTTGAAACAACACTTCGCCATATACTAAATGGACATCTGCAGATAAAGTAAAAGCAACTCCAAGTTCCCGGATAAGTTGCTAAGTAACGTTCCTAAAAATAAATAGATGGTTTATTGGCCATTTTCAAGGAACACATTTGAGATTTATAATTAAAGTGGCTATTTGTTATGGACATTTACATGTTTGATGCACAAAATGAAGTGATTTGAAAATGTGTTCTTTGTATGTAATTTAGGAATATTTCAAAAGTTTTATAAATATAATTTCCTTACAAAAAGTGAATGTTGACGAGTAGATGTATATATAGTGGGAGAAAAAGAACTACACAACGCCTCCTGGATTCTTTAACTAGAAATAAAATCGAATGGTTATGGCTTCTAAATGAGCTCCAGAAAATTTTAATTTACAGAGAATAAAACGCCAAGACTTTCCGATTTACTTTTGTTTACAATTCGCATCAGCTACTCATGTATACAGGTAAGAAACAAAGCTTAACAGTTTATAGGCACTGCAACAAAAGTGATCTCACAGGGGTTTGTGTATCTTGCACCTACTAACTCACCCACGGAACACCTACGCGTTCTATCAAGTTAAGTATAAAGCAAGTGTTATATATATATATATAGCTCAATGTGACCGCAGGCTTGTGGAATCGGATGGATTTTTATAACGCGGTCTACATTATTTTTTGTTACAAAACACGTCAAATGACACGCGGTTGGGTGATTTCAAACAGCAACTGAGTTTTAACTCGTGTTCCTGATGCTTTGTAAAGATAGATAGCTAGCTGTACACACTCACAAGAAGAAGCTTGGATAAAACGCGAGCGCGCGAGAGAGAGTTCGATTGAACTATACATTTTTACAGTCTTATTAAACTTACACAACATGACGTGCTTTTGAGGAAATACCATAATTTGATTTCATGGTACTGCACACCAAATATCACGTTTTCTTGGAAAATAAAAAAAGTAAGCCTACGAGCTGTTATCTCCGGTCTTGCGAATGGAACATTTATAGAACCTTCGGGGAACAGATCTCTGGAGCTTCGTGCTCGTAGACGTCTTTACGCTAGGCAATTAGATTCCTTGAACCAAGAGCCTTTTCGTAGGAAGAGCCGTCGTTAGGTTTATTCCTAGAAACACGATAACACCGAAACAGGGAAAGAAACAAGAGCTAGGATTCTGCATAAGATCAGAAAAACTTTAACTGATTGTAAGGAATTTTAAACTGGTTCCTTAAACTGGTTCCCTCCCCAAATAGTTTTAGTATACGGGATTTTCATTTTCAAATGGCTTAGACCACTACCTATATCTTCTAGTATGTTTAGACGTTCTAAGAAAAACTTAGTGATTTACTTTGAATAAAACATGCAAAAATCTGATACTTACAGAAACAAGGATCTAATCTCGTATATATATATATATACACACACTGCTCTGGTTGTTTTTGCATTATTAAAAATTAAAAGTATCTACAATGCTCTTTTGCTTTTCTTTAATATGCTAGTTTTTTATTCTTTGCCAACATTGTACTTTCTTTATAAAAGATGTCCGTAAACAAATATACCAAAAATAAAATTGAATAACTTTACTTTTATTTGAAATAAAAAAAAAATTGAATATATGTAAGTTTTAGTTTTAGTAATTAATGGACTTCTACATGTTTTCAATCATTCACTATAATTAATCGAATTCTTCGTTTAAATTCTGAGAAAACATTTTTCCAACACAGCAGTAAGGATGAATCAGATATTATCACAAGTACAATGTTTCAGTTTTAGAAGTGTTTAGGTTTGTGATAGCAGACTTTTGTTTTCAAAAATCACAGAAATGAAAATCTAAAGGGGCTTAAATCGGATGAACGAGCAGGCCATTTCATACGTCTTACTCTACCAATCCAGCGATTTGGTAAAGTTTGGTTTAACAACACTTTAATAATTCGAACAAAGAGGAGTGGTGCTCCATCCTGTTGGAAGATAGCTCTTTGTAACAAGCCAAGAGTTTTATTGGAGTTGTGGAATATAGAACTATTGTAGCATGTGTAGATACGAATTTACAGTAATCGTTCGTGAAGGAAACAAGAACAAAACAAAACTTACAAACCTACTACTTGTATTTGTATTCGTATTTTGTTGTTGTCTCAAATAACAATAAAGTTATTCTACATTTTGGGTATATTCATTTTCGGACACTGTATTTGAGGGGCAGACTCCTATATATTATAAGGTCGATTTTGTTCGTTGCCAAATACAAACTCAAGTAAAGACTTTACACAAGTGTTCTAATGTTTTCTGTCAATATACACATACGCACACGTATATATAACGTTCTATTTTTTTCGTTGTTTTATGTTTATATTTTAAAGTGAAAACTTCTATATGTCATAATTTTAATTTAAAAGCTTGAACTCATAAATACTGAGTTTTTTACAATTTAACAAAATTAATAAAAACGTTTTCAGAAACTGTGAAAAACCAATATCTTATTTATCTTATACCAGCAATAGACAAATATTCTAAGTTACGGGTACTTAATGTGTCTCAACCCTTTCTGTATCTATTCAATTAAATTCGTGTGGTTAATTAGCTCATGAATTTTCCAGTTTATGAATTTCCTTTATTGTGGTTACTTTGAGTAATCTTATGTGTTCGTTTTCCCAGAAATTTTCTCAGTCCAAGGAAAATTGTTGGTCAGATAATTTTAATGCCAGATTATGTCTCAAACTCCATATTTCGGTACGATACTGATACGTGTGACACGGTTTAAGTACTCCGAAACTATCAGTGTGAACAGAGAGGAAGTCAGTTATTACATAATTTTAATGCCAGATTATGTCTCAAACTCCATATTTCGGTACGATACTGATACGTGTGACACGGTTTAAGTACTCCGAAACTATCAGTGTGAACAGAGAGGAAGTCAGTTATTACATAATTTTACCACCAGGTGACAGCATTGTCTTATTAACTGTTTATTTCGGTATGATACTGATTAATTCTAACACTGCTTTACCAGTCCTCACTTGAAGGACTATCAGTGTAAACAGAAGAACTCATTTATTACTATTTTAATCATTTAAAAGATTTGTCTTTGTTCCTTGTTGTTTTCTAGCATTTTGTCAGATATCTCACTAAATACAAAAATGTTAATACAACAATAATACAAGTTTCATTTGGTGATTGAAAGTATGTCAATATTGCCATTCGAGACTAAACAAGCTAAAACCAGAGAAAAGCACATGTTTTATATCTAACAGAATATTAAACAAGCTAAAACCAGAGAAAAGCACATGTTTTATATCTAACAGAGGAAGTATTATTACATAATCAATGCCAGATAATATTAAACAAGCTAAAACCAGAGAAAAGCACATGTTTTATATCTAACAGAATATTAAACAAGCTAAAACCAGAGAAAATCACATGTTTTATATCTAACAGAATATTAAACAAGCTATAACCAGAGAAAAGCACGTTTTATATCTAACAGAATATTAAACAAGCTATAACCAGAGAAAATCACATGTTTTATATCTAACAGAATATTAAACAAGCTATAACCAGAGAAAAGCACATGTTTTATATCTAACAGAATATTAAACAAGCTAAAACTAGAGAAAAGCACATGTTTTATATCTAACAGAATATTAAACAAGCTAAAACTAGAGAAAAGCACATGTTTTATATCTAACAGAATATTAAACAAGCTAAAACTAGAGAAAAGCACATGTTTTATATCTAACAGAATATTAAACAAGCTATAACCAGAGAAAAGCACGTTTTATATCTAACAGAATATTAAACAAGCTATAACCAGAGAAAATCACATGTTTTATATCTAACAGAATATTAAACAAGCTATAACCAGAGAAAAGCACATGTTTTATATCTAACAGAATATTAAACAAGCTAAAACCAGAGAAAAGCACATGTTTTATATCTAACAGAATATTAAACAAGCTAAAACTAGAGAAAAGCACATGTTTTATATCTAACAGAATATTAAACAAGCTAAAACTAGAGAAAAGCACATGTTTTATATCTAACAGAATATTAAACAAGCTAAAACTAGAGAAAAGCACATGTTTTATATCTAACAGAATATTAAACAAGCTAAAACTAGAGAAAAGCACATGTTTTATATCTAACAGAATATTAAACAAGCTAAAACCAGAGAAAAGCACATGTTTTATATCTAACAGAATATTAAACAAGCTAAAACCAGAGAAAAGCACAGGTTTTATATCTAACAGAATAATAAACAAGCTAAAACCAGAGAAAAGCACAGGTTTTATATCTAACAGAATAATAAACAAGCTGATACCAGCGGTAAGTGTTTTTTTAAAGTTCAACAACGTATTAAACAAGATAATACCAAATGTAAGTATATGTTTTAGGTTTAACAGAGTACTAGAGAAGTTAAAACTAGAACTAAGTATGTGTTTTAGGTTTAACGGAGCACTAAAGAAGCTAAAATCAGAAATAAGTACGTGTTGTAGAGCGATCAGAATACTAAATAAGTTAATACCAGAGATAAGTACGTGTTTAGGGTGAATAGAGTATTAAACAAGATAATACCAGAGGTAAGTATATGTTTTAGGTTCAAAAGAAAATTAAACACGTTTTTTGGTCTGGCAAAATGGGATCAAATTTTATGAATTAGAAAGGAAATATTTTTTTTTCTTGTTTAACAATTGTTTATTTATTCATTTTAATTACCAAAACAAAAACCAACAACAAAACAAACAAAGAGGAAATTTACCACAAGCTCATTTTGGATAGTTTTTAATTGCTGTTTCAAACTACCATTTAAACTCCCTTGGAGTCATCTGATTGAGGCACTTATACATCAAATGACACGGTTTGACTACATCACTCATCCAATAAAAAAAAACACTTAAATATTTCAGGTCAGTGAGAGTTGTAAGAAAAATTAAAAGTTCTTAAAAGACAAAATCCTGATTTTTTAAATGATGGCTGCTGAGGAGAAAGGAAACTCTACAATGGGATACGATTTTTATTCATTTCATTTTGGTAGACACTTCCCTGTCTACATCAGGGATGTGCACAGATGTGTAGCTGGTTGGAGAAGAACCACTGGCTTCCTTCTCCTGTGCCACGAAAGTGCCTTTTCTCTCTGTCATAAAAATTGTGAGTGACAACAAAAAGACACTTTCGAACTTGCTTGCTGTGAGTTGCTCGGAGACAAACAGAGGACTAAAGCTTCAAAATAAATGGATCACAAGACGTTTCAGGACTTCATAGTAAAAAACAATAGTAACAAATGTAATAATTTATTAAATGTTTTCATACTCAAAATTTTATTGTTTTGTGTTTATAAGATTAACAGAATGGAAGTAAAACTTGTTTGCTTTTTATGGATTTTTACCGTATGTGTACCAAGGACAAACCACAGTTTCTATTGTCTCTTTCAACGCCCCTCCAATCCATCCCAACCCCCAAAACACTTGTATTACAATGCTTTAAAGGTGACCTTTTTAATAATCCGCTGCTATTTCAATGTCCTTTGCACATTACTGATCTGTATTCCGCTTACCTCCGTTTACCTTAAAATCTTATCAAAGTATGTACTTCTTTGTAATTAAGCACAAAGCTACTACACAGGGGCTACCTGTATTATGCACATAACGGGTATCGAAACCCAGTTTATAGCGTTGTTAGTTCGCGGACATGCCGCTGTGCCACTGTGGTGCGATTTATAATGGATAACATCAACTTTGAAGTTGTCTAGTACATACAATAGTCGTCCTCACTTCTATGTGACATTTGTTATTCGAAGAGTTATTGGGAGTTATCGGCCGTTAAAGAGATATAAACTTACCAGTTAAAACTCATCGTAATCTATCATCGAGATTTAAGTCTTGGATACTTGGAAGAGCCAAACCTCTTCTTGACTGCTAAACTAATATTATTTGCTGAACTTCTGCTTGGTTATTAGATAAGCTAGTTGAATGTTTATTATTTTATGTGATTATGTATTAGTACGGTTATTGTAGCTGTGTAGTTGTGTTCTGTGTTTGTAAATTTACAACTAAATGCATTATACAAGGAAGTAAAAGTGTAAAGTGTTGAATAGCTATTTTTATGATTAATGTAATACTATCTTCATATTGAAGGTTTCCGCATCGTCTTGAAAATTCGTAAAATATGTTTTTGTCCGTTTCGTGTTGTGGGTTGTGTGTTCTTTAATAGTTGATACTTTAGAGATTTAAACAACAGAATTCGAAATTCGGTCTCGACCAGCTAGGTGTCTCGTGGGTCGACTAGAACTGCAAAAAATAAACAACTCAATAACATCATCAATAAGTCTATCACCAAAAGTGCTTTCCTGTACTATTTTCCTAAAACCACAGTTGGGTTTCAGTCTAGCGAAAGTATCGTTTTTACTTCAATCTCCCAAATGAAACTTCCAGTTTTAAGAGATCCCTGGACTACTTTTAACATCATGGGAATTTCCTATGACGTCTGAAGCGAAAACAAGGTTCGGTAATATGTGATACATAGTGCGATGAATATTAATATATCAATGGAGGAACTCTTCACCTTTTGGTCAGTATTGAAATACCCAAACTACGTATGTACTAAATTTCTTGTAGATTCTTAGACTTCTTAGCCCCTGGTGGTATAGATACACACAAATGCTACTACTATTTCACTTACCTGATTCCGATAACTGCTGTTGGTGTTCTATACTTATATAAAAAATGAGTGATATCACCCAGCATTTTGGTCATTTCTTTACATTAAATGTAGTAACAGATAAAAACATAGAGTTACGCAGCAGCATAACGTAATATATGGATCTTATTAACAGTAAACTCTACAAAAAAATCAGTAATTAGTAATTTTAAGGCCAACAGCTGTGAAATAAAAATTATTGTCACAAACCGATTACCATAGCATATAATACGGATAATACCTGTCCCCCAATAGCACAGCCGCATGTCTGCGGATTTACATTGCTGGAAACTAGGTTTGATACTTGTGGTGGGCGGAGCATAGATAGCCCATTGTGTAACTTTGTGTTTAACTACAACCAAACAAACGTATAATACCGGTTGTTTTATAAAGGCCTGAAATTCCATTGTCACTTACAATAAAAGCGAAGAAAAATGCATTTTACTCTCTCAAATATAGTAAGAAACACATCGCCTAGTATTGGCCGGCTAGGCCTAGCCTATTATTACATACATATTTATATATATCATCAGTTTTCATGAACAACCACTGTTATGGTGTGAACAGATTAAATAAATGAGCTATAATTATTATAAATTTCATGTAAGACATTTGCAAATCAGATTTTCGGGTAAGAATTAGTAAGACAGCATTACACATTCTATTTTAATTTCAACATCGATTATTTACTCATTTAAATTTATTATTATGAGTATCTATTTACCAGGTATTTTGAATGAGTTGAAATAACATGCGCATAAATAATGCGTTGAAACATGTCGTACTTTACGTCAAACATTCCATTAGACAAGTAGGAATTTCCTATGTTTACATCATAATCAGTTCAATAGAATAAATATAGAAAAAAAAACACATACTTTTCTGGGTTTCAATAGGATAAGAACTACGTAAAATACTTTGTCAAATCTATAGGAAATTGATGTTAGAAAAGAGCTATAGGAAATACCTATTAGATAGGAAATGCTAGAAGTAACTGTAGATAAGAACCGCCGGAAATAGCTACTGAAATAAAATATTGCTCGCTCATATTTCATGAAAAATAGAAAGGAACATCTAACGTTGAAAATGACCTTGTAGCAATATCACGTGATTATTCATATAGGTAGAAAAATAGTTATGTATTTGATCAGACGTAAAACATAACAAAATAACTCCAAGCACTTATTCGTATACGAATAATAGTACATAATAATAATCAGCACGTTTTTGTTTATATACTAATATCAAAATTTGCATTACTTACTAATAATTCACTTAATATCAACCATCGAGAGATATACACGAAGAGAACTAACAATAATGATACATGTATCCTCCAGACAAGGAAGAAACAGTAATATGAATCATTTATCTAGATTCTAGACATAGAAAGAACAAGTTACAAAACTACATGCCGTTCTCTAATATCTAAAATAATTTGATCTCGATACTGGCTAGAACAGCTATACGAGCATTCTATCGTATGCTAGATAGAAATCCGCAGGGTTCCCGAAAGTGTTCTATTTTAAAAGTAAATAAAATCAAAATTAGATGTAACAGATATTTTTATGTCTTGCTTTTGAAGTTCATGATTCTTTTGCATGCGCAAGTTTTGTTGACGTCACGATAGTACAGATTACACCGTTAAGTGTCCCTTACGTGACGTCATTTTAGTGTCTACTGACTGACTGAGAGACAACACACTATTGTAAAGTGGTGCGAGTGGTTAAAACAGGTGACTCCTCCAGGCAGCTTTTGGCCCCCTTTCGGGGAAATTAAGATCTTAATTACTAAAGAACAGTTATAATCGAGACATTAATCTCAATACTTACTATGGAACAGCTAATATTAAGATATTAACCTGAAAACTCATTAGGGAATACTGATAATTAGATGTAAATCTTAATATTTTCTAAGGAACAACTACTATTAAGCTCTTAATCTTAAATATTCACTGATTTGTTTGCTTTTTTGAAATTAAGCACAAAAATACACAATGGGCTATTTCTGCTCTGTGGTTACCCACCACAGGTAACGAAACCCGGTTTCTAGCGATGTGAGTCCTTAGACATACCCTTTAGCCAGTGGAAGTTTGGGGCAAATAATCACTAAGGAACAGCTAATATTAAAACTTTAATCTTAATAGTCGCACGAGAACAGTTATAATTAAGATATTAATCATAATGTTCACTAAAAACAAACAGGTCAAAATTAAGGTCTTAATTTCAATTTACTACGAAACAGCTAAGATTAATACTATTAGAATTACTTGCACTGACGAAAAACATAAAATAATGCTACTTTCTAACTTACAGGAGCACACAAAAACATCTAACGATAGTACTAAGTACTTATTAGACACACATATAGTAGCCATTAGTAGTAATAACATAAATCATTTATATTTATGACATATAAGCGTGCGACATATTTATTTTTTCTCATTTTGTTTGTTTGTTTGGAAATTTCGCACAAAGCTACTCGAGGGCTATCTGTGCTAGCCGTCCCTAATTTAGCAGTGTAAGACTAGAGGGAAGGCAGCTAGTCATCACCACCCACCGCCAACTCTTGGGCTACTCTTTACCAACGAATAGTGGGATTGACCGTAACATTATACACCCCCACGGCTGGGAGGGCGAGCATATTTAGCGCGACGCGGGCGCGAACCCGCGACCCTCGGATTACGAGTCGCACGCCTTACGCACTAGGCCATGATTTTTTCTCATTAAAGTTAAAACTGGAAAGACAGTTTGTCATGTAGAGACGTAACGCTTTGATTTTTACGCTTGCATATAAACAAACAAAGAAGTAAGGGTAATCTTATCATATAAAACAGTAATTTGGTCGTCTGTGTATCTATGTTTTCGGCAAAAATTATAAATAATATAGTGACATCCATTTTGCTGAAATATATAAAAAGATCTTAGTGCCAGAAACGGTGACTGAAGCTTAGGGCTGTAGCGTCATCTAGTGACTGGCACAGAAACTCATAAACAAATTCAAACTTTTTGTATTCAAGATTCAGACAATTAAGAAAATAACTATGGTACGTGCAACAAACAATCAGAACCCAATTTTTCATAAAAGAACTATACTCAGAACAAAAGTACGATCTTCACTAGGAGTGTTGTACCAAAAAACTAGAGTTCTTAAAAACTATTGTTTAAAAATAAACGATAGTAATTTTAACACATAAAAACATCACGGTTTACATCAATAAAATTGTGTGAATATTTTACGTTGAATCGTTTTGGTGCAACCAGTTGAGTAAAGTGCACAATCTGAACACGTTTCCTGTGCAATAGTTTTCAGGAAAAATATTTTATAAGAAAATATTCAAATGTTTATAGCTTTTAACAGTGATGTATGAATACAACGATTACTGATTTCTAGCACAAACAGCCGTAGGGCGGCGTTTTTCCTCGTGCAATAAATGTTGTTACGCACGTACCGGTGTGTCAACTTCTGGATAAATAACACTTTCTGATTATATTTACAGTTTAGTTTTTATTTGTCATTCTTGTTTTTTGGATTCTGCTCCAAGTTACTTAAGAGTTATTTGAATTAGCCATATCTAATTTTAGACTAGAGCGAAGGCATCTAGTTACTGCCAACTCTTGGCAGACCAAATAACGTTTGTTTTTGTTTTTTTAATATCGCGCAAAGCTACAGGAGGGCTATCTGCTCTAGCCGTCGCTAATTTAGCAGTATAAGACAAGAGAGAAAATAGCTAATTTTCAAAATAGTTTTAGTTTGACTCAGAGGATGGACTAATAGATCCCCTGTTGTCCCTAAACATACGTTATATATACGATCGACCTTGACCAATAAAACGAACAGCAGAATTCAGCCGGTAGATGAAAAGATAAGATCAAAAAACGTGCCTGTTAGTGTAAGAGAGATGAAAACGAGAAATTTATTTCAAATGTATATAGCGTTTGACAAAGATTGGGTAATTCGAAATCCCTGAAGTTAAAACAAAATAATTTATACCGTTTAGCTAAAATTTCACTAACTTTTAACACATATCCTAAAAACGACGATTTTATACATGCGTTGCCCTCTATCTATGTTTCTACTAAATGCACAGAATTATTTCTCACTTCGCACAAAAATGAGGGCCCGGCATGGCTAGGTGGTTAAGGCACGCGATTCATAATCCAAGAGTCGCGGGTTCGAATTCTCTTCACACCAAACATGCTCACCCGTTCAGCCGTGGTAGCGTTATAATGTGACGGTCAATTCCACTATTCGCTAGCAAACGAGTAGCCCAAGAGTTGGCAATGGGTGGTGATGACTAGCTATCTTCACTCTAGTCTTACATTGATAAATTAGACAGAGCTAGCGCAGATAGCCTTCGTGTAGCTTTGCGCGAAATTCAAAAACCAAATCACACAAATGAGTGTACTTATAATTTCATTTACCTAAATAAAAAGAGATTTGTTGTAAGAGTAATCACCTTATTTTTTCTTGTAATTAACACAACTATAAACACATCATCAAATTATTCTGCCTTTGCGATTAAATCAGTCACGACTACAATATTTGTAGTGACTTGACCACCATTATGAGGACATCCTTCAGGTTACGCTGTTCAATTGGTTCACCTTTATATTAAATGTGTGCTCAAAATTATGAAATTTTTACTGTATTTATTTAACAGTAATTTGTTAAAATTTGCCCAACTTACCAACTGGTAGCTATTGTTTGTTGTAAAGGAAAGACACGTTGAGCTATCTGCTGTGTCCATCACGGGAATTCGAACCACGAATTTTAGCATTTTAAGTCCGTAAAGTTACTGCTTTCCTACCGGGAGACTCCAGTTGATGAAAGTAAGCTGTAATACCTTAACAACATCAATACAGTAATATCCAAATGCATAACATCATCAATGCATAAATCAACATGTCTTATGCAAATAAAGAAAAACTTACGCATTAAACCCTGAGGAAGGCTACTTGTAGCAAAGGGTCAGTTTGATTGGATTTCAATATCTGGCTTTCTCTTATAAAAACAAACTAACAAACTCCATAATCCAACTTAACAATCTTTTAAAACCACTACCGGGTCACCAGTGGCTCCGTGGTACGTCTGCGGACTTACAACAATAAAAACCCGGTTTCAATACCTGTGGTGGGCAGAGCACAGATAGCCCATCGTGTAGCTTAATTCAAAAACAACAAGAAACCCCTACCGGCGTGATTTTCTTAGCTAATCTTCTGTTTTAGGCCTTATTAAGAGCATTTTTCTTTGTTTGCTTTGTAGCCTAAGGCCATAAACATCACATTCATAACACCACCCAGACAATAAATAACACCAACGAGAAAATGCACATGGTTCATTTGTAACGTCAAATTTACGGTAGTGAATCTATGTTGGGATCATTTTATGATATCATAGTTTATTGTATGACATTGTAAAAATTAGACCCTCTAGAATTTTTTTCCAGTGCAAAATAAATTAATCATGGATTATAGTTTCCAGGAGAACTTTAATCATCACTTTAGAAGTAGGAATAACATTAACAGCTGTCTAATCCTGAACCAATTACTCGTTTTCTATTGCCCTATTGACCTGTCATAAATGAAAGAGAAAGGCTTGCGTGGGAAATAATACTGGAAAGATATATTCATTAGATGAAAACTAGAGATGATAAAAGTAGCATAAAAGTGGCACATTCGTTTGATAAGAACTCAGCCAGACATAGAACTGAATTAGAATAATTTTGTTGGAAAAGATTTAGAAGATTCTGACGAATAAATAAAGTTTACGATAAGTATATATTACATACAAAAATTACTTATTAGATAAGACTGAATGCCTTTTTACTGTTTCTCTATTTTATTTTCATAAAAATTTAGTCAGTGTCAAGTTTTTGACTCCCAGTGGCTCAGAGGTAAGTCTAAAGGTTAAAAATCAGGTTTCGATCCCCAGAACAGGCTTTGCATTAACAACCAAATCAAAGTTCTAATTTGTAATTAGTGCTACCATCTGTTGGCTAAAATTAGAAATAAAATAGTCTTTTTTTTTTTTTTATGGTCAGTCTTCCTCATTACCTGTAAATATAATACATGTATTATTTACTTATCATGTAATTATTTATATCGGGATTTACTAGCATGTGACAACAGCTTTATTACTGTAGTCCACATCTATACTGATTTGAGACTTCCTAAACTCTCACTTTAAGAAGTAGATTATTATTCTTGTTTGAATTGTATTAAAATTTAACATTCAAACACGAAAAACAGTATGAAACGATATAGGGCAGCAGATTAGTTATTAAAATAGCGTTCTTTATATAATTTGAAATTCTATCGTCACTCTAGAATAGCAACTCCCAATCTTTTGACTTCTGCTAATCACTTGGCACATAAATGGCACCACCTCTTTATCCCACATTTTTAAAGTACGACGTAAACAATAAAATGAACAAAATAAGACAATATGAGGTTTTAAAATATTCATTACGAGATTACTACATTATTAGGTAAGTTTTTTTTTTTTTTTTACAAAATACGCCTGTTTGAAGACCTCTTGTGTACCACCTAGAGAAACACTGTTTGGGAACCACTGCTCCAGATGACACATCTAACGACACCATTAATCTGAACTGACATTTTAAACATTCTGTCTTTGTTTTCTTTTCACTTCATTGACACAAAAATACAAACATACTAGTTTGTGATTTAAGAACAAATATTGCAGTATATAATTCTTCACCCCAGTGGCACAGTGGCATGTCTGCGGGCCCACAACGCTAAAAACCGCGTTTCGATACCTCTGGTGGGCAGAGCATAGACAGTCCCTTGAGTAGCTTTGTGCTTAACTACAAATAGCTCAACTCTTTTTTTTTTCTCTCTCTTCAATTCTAGGCCCTGCATGGCCAGTAGGTTAAGGCGTTCGACTCGTAATCTGAGGGTTGCTGGTTCGAATCCCGGTCGTACCAAACATGCTCCCCCTTTCAGCCGTGGGAGCGTTATAATGTGATAGTTAATCCTACTATTCGACGGTAAATGAGTAGCCCAAGAGTTGGCGGTTGGTGGTGATGACTAACTGCATTCCCTCTAGTCTTACACTGCTAAATTAGGGACGACTAACACAGACAGCCCTCGAGTAGCTTTATGTGAAATTCAAAAAAACAAACAAACTTCAATTCTACATATATAGTAGTTTCATACACCAAATCAGACTATCCTAACATTGTACTTTATCACATTATGCAGCAAAGAATTTGAGAGACATCCACGCATTTAATAAAATCGAATATGTTATAAACCCATCTATAGATGTGTAAACATTTAAAAACTAGAGACCTAATTAATATTTGTATAATTTTCAAAATGTGGTTAGGAATAGAGTGGACATGTGAGAAAACAGTGGTCAGTATTTTAACATAAGTTTTGTGCTGACTGCCTCCAAATGAAAGGAGAGATTGACGTAGTTTTGCCAGCTTACAGAAAAAGTTATTTTTTTAAACGCAAACATTTCTTAAAGCAAAAATAAGGTGTTTCAAAATTATTTGAAAATTTTAGTACTTCTCACATTTTAACTGTAAACCCTGGTTCTAAGAACGAGATATTGTTTGAAACGTAGTAGAGATTAATTAATTATTTTTTGTATTGAAAAAATTAGAGAAGAAATATGACAGTTTCAACATTCGGATCTCATGAGTTTGTTCTGTTCTGTTATACCAACCATTTTGACCTCATGTTGTGGTTTTTAATGCCATGGACATTTCCTCTAGTGTCCCATTCTTATAATACGTTAGCTTGTTTGTTTGTTTGTTTTGGAATTTCGCACAAAGCTACACGAGGGCTATCTGTGCTAGCCGTCCCTAATTTAGCAGTGTAAAACTAGAGGGAAGGCAGCTAGTCATCACCACCCACCGCCAACTCTTGGGCTACTCTTTTACCAACGAATAGTGGGATTGACTGTCACATTATACGCCCCCACGGGTGGGAGGGCGAGTATGTTTAGCGCGACGCGAACCCGCGACCCTCGGATTACGAGTCGCACGCCTTACGCGCTTGGCCATGCCAGGCCGCGCACGTTAGCACTACCATATAGTAACTAAAGGCAAAAACTGAACAATGAACAACTCGCTTTCTATAGCATATTTATTATTCATTATCGTAATTTTAAACTGAGACGTAGCATATTAATGATAAATACTGATTATCTGAGATTTAAAACTATACAAAAGAGGTTGCCATTAAAGGACCTTATTTAAACACAAAGTAACAGTTTTATAGTAGTTATAAATAATTAACACAAAGAGACGCAGTTACTGTTATTGAATTTGTAATTTTTGTTAAATACTATCTACACTTTTTACTTTGATTTTCCTGAGGGATTTGATTGAAATAATTAATTATACGCAACGCCATTTGCAAAACATTTGAAGAAGACGTTCAACAGACATGGCTGTTACTCGGTTCTTAAACATCAGTTTTGTAATATTTTTAAAAACGATAAATCTTCTGAAATGTTAATAAAATGTATTTGTAAAAGTGAGCTACTATTTGGTTAACCAAGATCATTAGAGTGTGATTTATCTTTATCCGTTATAAATTTAATCTGAATATTAATAAGGGAAGAGACACAGTGTGAGTATTAAGTTATTGATAAACCTATATGATAAGAAGTAGGCTAACAAAACTTCAATATACTTATTATTGTGTTAGAAAGCAACACAATGTGAACAAGAAAGCATCACTAAAAACAACGACTTGGCTGAAGGACATTTCTATGTTATGAAGTGTTTACTTAATCAGAAGACCCCGCTGGTACAGCGATAAGTCTACGGATTTACAACGTTAAAACCAGGTGTCCGATTCCCTTCGGTGGACACAGCAGATAACCCGATGTGGCTTTGCTGTAAGAAAATACACAAACACACAAACACTTAATAAGAAACAAAATAATGGTAAGTAAGGAGATTTACATATATAAAAGCAAAACATATTTTAACAACTAGTTTATTAAAATATTAACCTTCTGACGAAGCGAATATGAACCACCCACCGATGAATAACACTCCATACTTTTATTTTTATTGTACTCATTCAACAATAACAAAAAAAAAGAATTATTCGAAAAGTGTTCATTCAAATACTTAAATGTAAAGAATTCTGGGACTTTTACGTCTTTTATGAAACTCTTGTTTGTTATTGACACCATGGGTTATCTATTTTGTAACCCCTGCGAGTTGTCAAAACCCAATTGACAGAGTTACTTGCCCTTAGAGTTACCGCTGTGTCACCAGGCAGCTTTTGTCAAAGTAATGCCCTGTATTTCATTGGAAGTCTTCAAACAATCGTCAAACGCCGAAGAAACAAGACAACATAAAAAAAAAGATGTTTATTATAAATATATATATACATTGCTGGCCAAAATCTTAAGGCCAATGAACATAAAGAAAAAATATGCATTTTGCGTTGTTAGACTTAACCACTTATTTGAGTAGAGCTTTGAAAGATGAAAATAAGAAAATGGAAAATAAAAACCTTGTTTAACATTTAATAGGGAAAATGTGAACACTATGAAATTAGGCTAAATACTAGCTGGTCAAAGTTAAAACCATACTGAAACGAAGCGTTAATCTGTAAACACGTAACGAAATTTAGTCATTTGTATTCAAGCCTTAGCGTTGTCAACATCTCCCATTGATATATCCTGTGTTATACTGCGTAAAAACATGGCAAAGACTAAAAAGTTGACAGAGTTTGAACGTGGCAGAATTGTCGAGCTGGTGAGATTGGGCGTAGTAAAACTGCTGTTGTAAATTTCTTAAAAGACCCTGAGGGATACAGAACGAGAATTTCAAGTGGTCGGCCCAAGAAAATTTCGCCGGCGTTGTGCAGGAGTATTCGATGGGTTGTCCGGTAAGACACCAACCGATCGTCGAATCAGATTAAGACCCTTACGGATGCAGAATGCAGCTCAAGAACAATAAGACGGCATTTACGAAAGAAAGGCTTTAAAACCGTAAACGTCTTCAAAGACCGCGCCTCCTTCCACACCACAAAACAGCTCGGTTAAACTTTGCTGACAAGCACCAAACATGGGACGTAGAAAAGTGGATGAAGGTTTTGTTCTCTGATAGGAAAAAATTCAACCTGGATGGTCCAGATGATTTCCAACGTTACTAATACGATAAGGATATCTCACCGGAGACATTTTCTACACCACACAGTGGAAGAGGTTCCATCATGATTTGGGGTGCTTTTTTCTTCCATGGAACAATGGAGCTTCAGGTTGTGAAGGGGCGTCAAACAGCAACTGGCTACATTGGCATGTGGAGAGAACATCCTTGTTGACTGAAGGACCTCTCCTGTGTGGAAATGACTGAATCTTTCAGCAGGACAACGCTGCAATCCACAATGCCCGCAGGACGAAGGACTTTTTCATGGCGAATAACGTGATTCTTTAGACCATCCAGCGTGATCGTCTGAACTGAACCACCATTGAAAATGTTTGGGGGTGGATGGCAAGGGAAGTCTATAGAAGTGGACGTCAATTCCAAACAGTGCATGATCTTCGTGAAGCCATCTTCACCGCTTGAAATAATATTCCAGCCAGCCTTCTGCAAACGATTATATCGACCATGCCAAAGCGAATGTTTGCAGTTATTCGCAATGACGGTCGTGCAACTCACTACTGAGACCTCTTGTTGGGCATTTTCTACCCTGTTTAGGAATTCTTTTTGGTATGGTCTTAAACTTTTAACCAGCTAGCATTTAGGCTAATTTCATAGTGTTCACATTTTCCCTATTAAATGCTAAACACGTTTTTTTATTTTCCCTTTTCTTATTGTTATCTTTCAAAGCTCTACTCAAATAACTGGTTGCATCTAACAACGCAAAATGCATATTTTTTCTTTATGTTCATTGGCCTTAAGATTTTGGCTTCCAGTGTATATGGTATCAGCGTTCATTGATGGCCAATAGAAAGGCCAAAATTTTCCATTAGAAAACGCAGTTCCAGGGCCGTTTAGCGAAGAATAAAATTAAACTTAACAATAGCGGAATACAAGTGAACAGAAGTGAAACCCACAGTTATTTTTGAAACCCACAGTTCTTTGTTTGAAATTCACAGTTATTTATTTGAAACCCACAGTTCTTTGTTTCAAATGTATATTATTCAAACTGGCTGTTCTCTATCGTCTGATTGCCAGGGGTCGGTGGCAATACAAAAAACAGTTGTGAAAACAAGAACGCAGTCCAAGAGACAGAAGTTACTACTGTGTTAGTTAGTTACATGGCCCTCCAGTGGCTCAGCGGTATGTCTGTGGACTTACAACGCTAAAAACCAGGTTTCGATACCCGTGGTGGGCAGAAAACAGATAGACCATTGTGTAGCTTTGTGTTTAATTCTAAACACCAACAATAGTTACACAGCGCCAGTATGTTTATAGGATAGACTAGCAGATCAACGCTACATTTGAGAATTCATAGCATTTGAAGGCAGCGCCACTATTTACTTCGTCTATGCAAAGTGCTATTCCCTACATTGTAATAGAAAATATAAATTATAATCATATATATATATTATATATATATATACATACAATTATTATATATGTTGCTTCTGACTTAATCAGTCTCACTGATCAGTCTCTTGAGATATTCTGCTGATGGCTAGCCGGTTATTTGTGACGTAATATATGTTTGTTTTATAAGCACAAAGGGCTGTCTGTGCTCTGCCCACCACGGGTAACGAAATCCAGTTTCTTGCAGTATAAGTTCGGCAACATAAGAAATATACATGAAACGTTATTTACATTTGATATTTACTGTTTATATAAGTTCAATTTAATTCAATTTAAAAGTATTGTTAAACGTTTTATTAAGTTCCTGAACTGGACGATTCTAGAAGAAACTTTTCTTGGTTAATACGTTTCAGTTAATAATACATAGTATCCATTATGAACCAGCTAGTTTATAGTTTATGTAGGATAATTAGTTAAGAAAATTCGAGACATGTCTATTATTATAAAGCGTGATTTATAATACTTATTGCAATACTATATTTATTATAATATATAATAGTGTTATCTAATTGTATTTATTATATTTTGTGTAATATATTGTATAAAATCATATTTAAACTACACTTTATTGACGAAAAACAATAAACATGTTTCGTGACGCAATTACTCTCGTGAACATGTTGCGTCAAGATCGAACTTGTGCTCCACGTCGACCAAACATAACTTCATCATTTTCCATATTTTCTTTCGTCATTGTATCGGAGTAACATCTAGCGCGAGGTTGCGTCGCCACCACGTACATTAGATAATCGTGGAAGCAGCCATCCTTGCATCTACTCAAGAGAATACTTTGAATTTGTTGGAAGTGCAAGTGGATCCCAATCCGAAAGTTTTTGTCGCAGTGTAAATTGTGTTTGCTCACAAAGAGATGTACAGAGTCAACAAAGAGTCACTTTCTAATCTAAAGAAGCACGTTAGTTATAAACATCTTCACAAACTCAAGAAATTTGAGGAACTGGTGTGAACAATGTAAGCAGCAGAGACAGGGATTCGTACTTCTAGTAAGAGAAAAAAAACCTGAGAGTAACAAGGCATATCAACCAACTCTTGGGACCTTCATTGTTGATTGTTGGTACTACTAAGCAACAACACAGATCATACACGTAGCCAAAACCAATACAGACTACAAATTATAAAAGTACATTATGGTCCATAGTCCTCAAACAATATAACAACCTCACTAAAAATACATAATGATATAACTGAATACACTAAAAAAATATAAAAGATATAAAAATTAAATTGTACTGAACCATCAGTTGGCTATTCATACTTTAAACGATGTTTCGGGTTTAACTCCAAAAATATCTCAGGAGGTTCGGTCAGCTCAGAAGATTTTCATCAATCATGATTCTATATAATAATCTAACAATGTAAAATGTTTTTATAATTAAAATTTCGAAGAATTAGACATATGAGATATTTTATGCTATTATAAATGATGAATGGTTTCAAAATATTAGAAATTGTGGAGAGATTTGGAACGTTAAGAATAATTGAAACCTTTAGACTATTAGAAATATAATGTTAGAGAATTACAGTGGTTGACTACATTATATTGACACGAAGTTGGAGCTGCACCAAGTCTGTATTACTACATGGTCATGCTCTATCTGACGATTGTGCATCCTTACAATAGACCTACAACGTAGTTTTCATTGCAAATGGTTTCGTCGTAAGGATATCATATCCAAATCATACGACTCCTTCTTACTTTCATTCCATAGTACATCTCATGTATTAGGACGACAGTTTCTAGTGTTAGTTTCAAAAGCCAAATCACACAGTAACCCATAGTTATTGTATCCGGCGATTTGACCGACATGTCTTAGCATCTAATAGCATGAATACCCATCTCATTCTGTCGCTGTTTATGATATGCCACATTTGAACAGGAGGTGTGACTGGAATTGTTTCTTAGTGAACCCATGAATTGTTGGTTTCGTTTTCAAACAAAGATTTTTCTCGATTATGTTACTTACTGTTGTATAGAGTACGCATACAACTCTTGGTTCTAACTTGTTAGACGTCTTTGTTTACTAATTCTGTTACGTATTATTATGTTTGGGAAAAATCTAAATATACGATCTGAACACATCTTTCATATTTTGAGTAGGAAACGACTGTTACACATTTCACAAAAAATCGATTAATACCAAACAATGTGAAAATGTAACTCTAGTAAATTCCGTTACACCACGACCTCATATCGGGTTGTCGTGACTTGTGAATTTACATATTCAAAATCCTTTTACGACGACCAACTCAACTCTCTGGAATTTGACTTTTAAAATATTATTGATGGTGTAGTTTCAGCGTATTGTAAACAATAATACCTAAATAGTAATGATTTGGTGTTATGAATGTTAAATAATGTGATAAGTGAAGCTCAAATGTGTTTAACTTCAGCTTTCCTTACAACACACCAATATATATATATACACACACACACACACGTGTATATTATAAGATAATATACTACAAAAATGGCAAATTAAGAATCTTTTTTTCGCTTAAAATGTTGTTACTTCTTGTTTTTCCATACGTTGTACTTAACAATTGGGAACAAATGTGAACGATTTAGGTTACTACTATGGAGTCCGAAACCACAATCTAAACGAAAGGTAAACGTAAGTTCCAGTAACTTTCAAAACAGACCAATATCTGCGTGGTCATACGCTCTCTTGTTAGTAATCACGATATTTACATTAGTGAACTAAATAGGACACACTTCCTGATTGATGTCAGCTTTAGCATGGCCTTCCCACCACGTGCTTGACAGTGAATGTCTTCAGTGAAATGACTTACGGCACGTGACCGCGACTCATCTATTTTTGAACCATAAATACACTACAAAGACAAGTTTTTTAAATGATCGGCTAGTTGACCCGTACAATACCTTATAGCTGTAGCTATTCAGAAGCAATACAAAACAGCTGTTTTATTTACAAAGCACTTGCAAATACTCTTGACATGTATTAACACGTATAACACCGACTGAGAGATTTTAGATTCACGTTAAAGGTGGTTTAGGTTGGTAATCTATTATCGTTTATCTTGCCATAATTATGAAGGAAACTCTTGTGATGTGGGAGCTTGAAGTATTCAGTGATTCATATGACAAAGTACCTTTAATGCAACAATTTACTTCTCGGTATAAAATTACAGGATTCTTATTGGTGGATGAGATGGACGTTAATGAATTTCGTAAGATGAGATTTTAAACGTCACCTTTACTATTATTTAGAATGTTTGTTTGTTTTTGAATTTCGCGCAAAGCAACACGAGGGCTATCGCCGTTAGCCGTCACTAATTTAGCAGTGTAAGACTAGAGGGAAGGCAGTTAATCATTACCACTCATCGCCAACTCTTGGGCTACTCTTTTTCCAACGAATAGGGGGATTGATCGTCACATTATAACGCCCCTATGGCTGAAAGGGCAAGCATGTTTGGTGTGACAGGTATACGAACCCGGGACCTTCGGATTACGAGTCGAGGGTCTTAACCACTTGACCATGCGGGGCCTTGGTCATGATGAGGCGAGAGCAATGTACTGTAGTTTGCTCTCTCAATTGGCCCGGCATGGCCAAGCGTGTTAAGGCGTGCGACTCGTAATCTGAGGGTCGCGGGTTCGCATCCCCGTCGCGCCAAACATGCTCGCCCTCCCAGCCGTGGGGGCGTTATAATGTTACGGTCAATCCAACTATTCGTTGGTAAAAGAGTAGCCCAAGAGTTGGGGGTGGGTGGTGATGACTAGTTGCCTTCCCTCTAGTCTTACACTGCTAAATTAGGGACGGTTAGCACAGATAGTCCTGCCAATAAAATATCAATCCGCTATACAACCGAGAGTGTTAGTCTTAAAATTATTATGTTTCCTCCTTAAAATGATCAAAAACAACAACAATATAAAACATGCTTGCATCTATTACCCAGCAGAAATAAAATACTATTTTTAACAACAGTTTTTTAGCTATTCTACGATTTTAACAAGCGCATTAACACAACTTGAAGCGATTCAGACCACTTTAGATAATGGAAGTTTTATTTAATTGGTAATTGGAATACTAGCTATTTATAAAGTAGTTAAAACCGGAAATACGTTAATAAGTGGAAACCAGTAAAAGAAAATGTTAGCACCACCAGCTCGTACTTGTTTATCTATCTAGTGTTCAATACTGAACGAGAAAATACTGTTGTACTGTTATTCTACGTAGTGCTTATTGTTAAATAAAGTAAATATACGTGTTCTAATTGTATTTACAATTATTATATATTTTTACAATATTAAGTATTCGACTTCTACTTGCTTATCCACTTACTATCTATCAATTATTAATATAGTAAATATTCGACCTATACTTGTTGCGCCATCTAGTGTATAATACAGTCTCAATGAAAACGGATGAGAAAAATTTATGCTTCGCTGATTTTATAGAAGAAATCTGTTATGAGCCATATGTTGCTTATGTACTCAAGCTATTAGTCGTAACGGCATGAGAAAAAATGAATTTAAACTCGGTTGTTCTTACAAAAAACAGACAAACAAATAAGAACAACAAATATTCACGTGGTAATGTTTGACTTAAGCTCTACTGGTATCAGGATCCCCCTCGCTGGTAAAACGGCAAGTCTGCGAATTTACTATGCTAAAATCAAAGGCTCGATTCCCCTCGATAGGCACAGCAGAAAATCCGATGTATATTTCCTATAACACGTTATCAGAAACGCATGTCCGAGTGTTCTTTACCAGTGAGTAAAACACTTAAGTTTTCCTTTGTGTGTTATAAGTAAAATTGTATATACGAACAGCCTGTATAGCCTGAACGCAATCAGCTTGCAGAAGTTATTATTTACTCTATACTTTTAACAATAGAAGACGTTTACTGGTTTGAAGGTACTTGTATAAAATGTCACGTGTGACACATCTATTGGAGACCAGTACTCCAGGCACTTCTTGCGAACAGAACAAAATGTAACTCAAATTAATTAAGAAGCAGTATGGGTTTATAATTAAAATGAATAAGGTTTTTGCTTTCTATAGTTCTTTATGTACGTTGAAATATTCTTAGTTAATAACATAAATTACATTGATAATGTATTTATTTCCAATAACACTATGTAACACAAATTTTGTTCTTGGATAGTATGTGTTATTTCTTAATTGCTTATGTTGTAAAAGTACAGAAAATGGCCATTATTCCCTTCAAACTTTTCTTTAGTGACCTGGATAATTAAATTTAGAAATTAACCTATTTTCTGTGTAAAAACGGGCAAATTTGCACATTTTCAATTACATAAGGTCTGAATAAAACAATATATGAATCAAGATTTACATATATTTACACTAAACTTATACAAAAATGTTTAGAAGTGATTAGTTTTTCGAGATTTGCGACTGTAATGTAAATCCCTTGCAAGTATCAGTCCCCAAATATAGTCTCCTATCACATTTTTGTTATACGCTACCAAGTCACAAAAGCAAGGTTTGAAGAGAAAAATAGGTCTTTTTCATATACTTTAGGCATAAGCAATTGGGAAATAACACTTTCTGTCCAGGAACAAGAAAAAGTAAAAATTTTGTTGCATAGTGTTATCTGTGTGAATAACTTCTTACTAATAAAACTGTGTTTATTTTGTAAAGATATTAACTTGTTATTTAAATGTATTAAAAGCAAACAAAATTCGAAGATTATTAATTTATATTTATTTAAATATCCACAGACCTGTAAGAAGTTTGTGTATATTTACACTACCTGTGTGGGAGGTCAAAACTTCGTGCAGTTTCCTGCAGAGACTACAAGAACATGTAAACTCTGCAACGTGTCAAAGGTCAGTGTGCTGTAGCAAATCTGTGTAGGATGTGTGTCAAGAAGTGTGGTGGGTTACCTACAGAAAGAACGAAATTACTCCCCCCTTCGATTTATGTCAGTATGTTTTCTTCTTAGGCTATGGACATTTGACTGAATAACAGGTTTCATGTATGAATTATATACAGAAATTTCAAATGTTTCTTTAATAAATTATTGTTAATACACCATGATCCCATGCATATGTCAGTAATCGCTTATATAGAAGCGGACCAACACAAGTTCTATAGACATCGTCAAACACAAGGTAAGCCCTCTACTCATCCAGGCCTCTGTCCCTGAATACCTCACAGCTCTTATAGCCACGAAAGTTTATACTAAATACAGGTAAGTGTGTTTAGAGTGAACAGTTAGGTGCAAAAGTTTACATCCAGATCTGTGTAAAAACAGACTAATGTATACAGTCGTATCGAAACGATATCTTTATATGAGATAAAGATTGTCTTCCGTAACTTCTTCTATACATATATATCTATATAAATATTATGAACTATATAAAGTAAACTTTCGCTGTTTGAATCACAAGAAAACTCAGATACCAGATATAGTTTTGAAGTAATTTCGTTTCATTTGTATATTTTTATCTGAAGTGGTATAACGCTTTTCAGCCAATGTAACTGATAAACCAGTAGCAAAAAAAAAACACTTAAAAATAAAAATAGAAAACAAAAATTTACAATAAAATAAAACTAGACTAAAATCCATGAAAAAATATAATATCAACCATTAAACTTACAGTCGCCCATACAGGCTCAGCGATAAACTTATAAAACACTAGTAATCTTAGGGTTGCGGTTTCGAATCCCTGTTACACCAAACATGCTCGCCATTTTAGCCGTGGGGGCGTTATAATGGCACGGTCAATCACACTTTTCGTTGGTAAAAGAGTAGCCCTGTCACAACAGTTGGCGGTGGGTGGTGATGACTAGCTGCCCTCCCTCTAGTCATACACTGCTAAATTAGGGACGGCTAGTGCAGATAACCCTCGTGTAGCTTTGCGCCAAATTCAAAAACAACCAAACAAACTTATAAAACATCTAACCTTTGCCTTTATGTGCTATCAATAGAAGTGTATATACGTGCATGCAGCCTCCATAGCCTGGATGTAATCAACTTGTTGAAGTAGAGTTATTTACTATATACAGTTAACAATAAGAAACATTGGCTGGTTTGATAGTACTTCTTTAAAAGCATTTAACCGAAAATGCAAACAAGCAAACAAACAAAAGAAATTAGTTACACTCTCTTACAGTAGTCTTCAATTAGGCCACTTCAGATGAAGTTGCCAAGCGAAGTGCCTGGGACACACCTTTACCCAAATACAGTTTGCTTCCTTTCACAATATCTGATCATAATGCGAGCCACAAATCAAGCTTTTCAGGGCCTAATATGGCCCGTGGGACATCTGTAAAGGTCTTGCTCTGACGCCAAAAATGTTACACGGTCTAAAGTTAAACACTTTGAATGTCAAGTGCTTGTACTTGTCTTAAGTAAAAAATTACGAATTCGTCTTCTAATTTCCTGTTATGCAATGCTTTAAATAATCTTAATAATGTGAATATAGTAAAGCATATCAGGAAACTGGCTTGTCTTCCATCCTGTTTTCAACCACATCTAGTCAGAGAACTAAAAATATTGAATAAAACTGGAAGACGAGTCGAATGGGTGATAAAAATAAGTTGTTTTTTTTTGCAAGTAATAAATATACACCGTTTCAACATTTTTTGCGTGTAGTGTCATTATCTATTCAAACGGTCTCCACATTTTATTTTTTAAAAGAGAATTTCTCGTCGCAAAGTTTAAAAACATGTGAATCTTACATTAATATGCACTGTTACTAGTTGAGAGAAAGTAATTATTGACGTTCAATATGTTAGCAATGAACGAAACAGGAAGTTTTGTGACGTCACATGCGAGACCTCGAACAGGGTTCACTACTTGCGAATAGAACTAAATGAAATAATGAGGCTGATTATAAATTACGAGTTTTTAAAGAAAATTGCCTATTTGTTAGATTTCGCTTAAATACAAACTAAACAATTCCAATTATTTTATTACTTAACGTTCAGTGATTTTTTTTTTTTCAAAGTACTCACAAAAGCCAGAAGCAAAACAAAAATAAATATATCTCTTTCAATAAACCTCAGGTTTTGTTAATACAATTGTTCAGAACTGACGTTTATACTGATTTATTATTAGGACTGAATTTTTCTGTTTAAATCAGTATACCTTTCGACTCAGTATGGCCAAGTGGTTAAGGCACTCGACTCTTAATCCGAGGATCATGGGCTCGAATCCCCGTCACACCAAGCATGCTCGCCCTTTCAGCCGTGGGGGCGTTATAATTTGACGGTTAATCTCACTTTCCTTTGGTAAAAAGTACCTCAAGAGTTGGCGGTGGGTGGTGATGACAAGCTGCCTTCCCTCTAGTCTTACACTGCTAAATTAGGAATAGCTGGCGCAGATAGCCATCGTGAAGCTTTGCGCGAAATAAAAAAAACACAATACATTCAATGATTTTTAACGTGCATCATATAAACATACGGCGAGTGTACGTAACAATTATTCTTAAATACGTCCCATGTAAGTGCGCGATGACTTCATATAACACATTTATATTTAGGTTAGATGCAGGTTGTTAAGTACATAGATGCATAGTGACCAATGTTTCTTCGTGTTTTTCAGTCCATCTGCTCAATGTTTTTTCAGGTACTCATGTATCAAGGTAATGTGCGGATATGCGTCACCGGGTTTGTTTTTCTTTTTTGGGTGAGGGGAAATGTTTCAGACCATCAACACTGTTGGATCATTAGGCTAATTTGCAATGCTATTAGTTGGTCTTGTTTGTCACCGGGTTTGTTTTTCTTTTTTGGGTGAGGGGAAATGTTTCAGACCATCAACACTGTTGGATCATTAGGCTAATTTGCAATGCTATTAGTTGGTCTTGTTTGTCACCGGGTTTGTTTTTCTTTTTTGGGTGAGGGGAAATGTTTCAGACCATCAACACTGTTGGATCATTAGGCTCATTTGTAATGCTATTAGTTGGTCTTTAGACCTATCGACTGCCAGGATAATTAGGCTCCTTTGCAATGCTACCAGTTGGTCTTTAGACCTATCGACTGCCAGGATCATTAGGCTCCTTTGCAATGCTACCAGTTGGTCTTTAGACCTATCGACTGCCAGGATCATTAGGCTCCTTTGCAATGCTACCAGTTGGTCTTTAGACCTATCGACTGCCAGGATCATTAAGGTCGTAAACATGTTGAATCTCCTTACTATTAGTGAGAATGTTCACGTCAATAATAATGGTGTGCATAGGACTTGATTGGTGGTCACCAGGTGGGTAAGGCACTCGGCTCGTAGTCCGAAGGTCGCAGGTTCGAATCCCCATCGCATCAAACATGCTCGCCCTTTCAGCCGTCGGGACGATATAATATGATGGTCAATCCAATTATTTATAGGTAAAAGAGTAACCCAAGAGTTGGCGGTGGATGGTGATGACTAGCTGCCCTCCCTCTAGTCTTACACTGCTAAATTAGGAACGGCTAGTGCAGATAGCCCTCGTGTAGCTTTGCGCGAAATTCAAAACAAAAAGTAACAACTCCTACAGTTTTTTCGCCAGACAGTAAGGGTCATTTTTAATCCGGCATGTGCGTATATATATATATATATATGTAATCATGTGATTTGGTTGGGTTATAAATTATATACGTTTCTAAAAGTCTTTCTAAAACATTTTAAGCTACATATCTTAAAAAGAATAAGGTATTTTCTCTCAGTGATTTCAAAAGTTAAATTATTACTGTTTGCATCTAGCTCGTTTGAAGGCCTAATGGTTACTCGACTTGTAATCTGAGGGTCAAGGACTCGAATTCTCGTCAACAAACATGCTCGCCCTTTCATCTGTGGGAGCGTTGTGATGTGACAATATTTGTTGGTAAAAGAGTAGCTCAGTAGTTGGAGATGGTTGAATGGTGCCTTTCCTCTAGTGTATCATTGCTAAATTAAGAATGGCTCGCGTAGATGACCTTCGTGTAGCCTTGCACGAAATTTAAAACAAATCAAACTAGCTCTTTTGAATTCTAAATAATGCTTTAAGAGCTAAATATATAATTCCAGAGTATAAAATAATAATCCATATACTTACGTCGCTTCACTTAAAGCCCTTTCTACGTTTTTTCTTTCGAAACAAAACCACTCCTGAAACAAAAAGCGGGAATCATTTTAGTTTTATATGTGGTATTCTTTCTTTAGCTAGTTCTGAACTAACGAGGGAAGGCTCCCAGTTAGAAATAGCCACTTGTGGACAAAATAAGGAGGTTTACTTACACTTTCTAACGCGCCTCCAGCTGAAAGTGCGGAATGTGTTTGCCAAACTTACGTCTCCAACACTATAATTTCATTATCAGTTTTTGAACTTTCTCAAAACAATAATTAGTTTTTATTCCCAAAATCTTAATTGCAGTTTTATTTTTTACGGCGTTTTCCAATATTTTTTTCCTACCACCACAGAACGTCTTATTTACCCTTTTTTTAAATCTTTTAGGTATGTTTGTTTTCTGTTTAATTTTATGCAAAACTGCTTGATGGCTATCTTCTTTATTCTTACCTAATTTGGAAATGGAGTAATGGAAGGCATATAATCAACGCCATCCATCGCCAGTTCTTGAGCTGCTTTTTTAACCAACGAAAATTGGAATTGATCATACTTAATAGCGTCCCCACGGCTAAAAGAGCGAGAATGTTCGATAATAGAATTAAAACTCACGATTTTCCTATCGTGAGTCGAGTGCCCCAAGTCATCCCCAGGTCATACCAGGCTGTTTTAGATACGACAACTAATTCCTGAAATAAATATATTAAGTACGAACTATAATTTTAAAAATAAGTTTCGTGTTAGTGTAGGTATGAAATGTGGTCTTTGAGGTTAGTATTATATTGGTTTGTGTGCGAAATGTGTTTCTTGAGGTAAATGTTGTATTGGTCTAGGTACAGAATGTAGTTCTTGAGACAAGTGTTGTACTGGTCTAGGTACAGAATGTAATTCTTGAGACAAGTGTTGTACTGGTCTAGGTACAGAATGTAGTTCTTGAGACAAGTGTTGTACTGGTCTAGGTACAGAATGTAATTCTTGAGACAAGTATTGTCTGTAAGAGTTTGATATTATTATTCATTTCGCTATTGGTTTACTTTGAAGATTTGTTTACTTGTTTTTTCAGTTATATCAGCTAAATATAGGCTGCGACAGAGTACTTATCAATCATTAAATAAGACATAGGTTATCTTAACACTGTTGTAACTTTTGAATATTTTCACACACGTGCACTCGTATTTAAAATTTTGGGGCAGAGGTACACAAGGACTACCTGCGCATGGCTGTTCCAACTGATAAACTAGAGAAAGACAGCAGCCACCATCAGCACTTGAACTGTTCGTTCCTGTTTGACTGAATAGTGAGGTTTGACAGTCACTCTTACACCATACTCACGACCTCAATGTGCGAAGCACGTTTTATGGCAACGGGGCAATGAAACCATTTTTTTAACAGTAATGCAACGAATTTTATACGATCAAGGTTACAAAAAACAAACAAACTTTTCAATGTGACAAAGTATTTAATTATTCGTTTATTTCTGTCTCCCGCTGGTACAACAGTAAGTCTACGGATTTATAACGCTGAAATCAGGCGTTCGATTCCCCTCGATGGATTCAGCAGATAGCCCAATGTAGCTTTGCTATAAAAAATACACGCGTACTCATTTGTTTCTATTTATTTATGACCCCAGTGGCAAAACAACATGTCTGCAGACTTCCAAGGTTAGAATCCCGGTTTCGATACCGGTGAGGGGCAGAGCAAACGTTTTATAATTTTATATCACAGGTTTCATTCTGTACTGTTAGACGTTGCAGCAACTTGCTTGCTTGTTCAACTTTACAAACTGATAACAAATGTACAAGTGATATAATAAACGGGGAAAATTTTGGGAGAGGGGTGTGTAGCCGAATGGGCTCTGCTGAGCGAAGGTGTTGTATTTCTATTGTTGCTTTATTTACATAGTACATTTAAATGATCCAATTAGGAATTCTACCACATCTTACTAGACAACTATCCAATTTTTCTCAGCTAAATCGTTGTTTGCCTAAAAACTCCTTGTGACAAAAGATTGTTTTCTTCAGAGACTCCCCTTCCCCGAAATAAAGACATATACATTTACCGACAGAATTCAGAGAAAATATATTTATGCTGATATATGGAATATTGGGGGAACGGTCCCCGTTTCGTCCTCATGAGTTCTCTGAATATACCTTTATACTATTTAATACTTGTAATCATGTAACCGACACTAAATATATAGGAAATGCTTTTCTTTTTGATTTCAGCATTTCTAGTGAATACTATAGTGTGTTTTGGTTTGTTTTGAATTTCGTGCAAAGCTACACGAGAGCTATCTGCGCTAGCTGTCCCTAATTTAGCAGTGTAAGACTAGAGGGAAGGCAGCTAGTCATCACTACCCACCGCCAATTCTTGGGCTACTATTTTACCAACGAGTGGTGGGATTGACAGTCAAATTATAACGCCCTCACGGCTGAAAAGGCGAGCATGTTTGGTGTGATGAAAATTTGAACTCGCGACTCTCGAATTACGAATCGAGTGCCTTAACCACCTGGCAATGCCAGGCCTGCTGTAGTGTGAAGGATCACTCTTATAAAGAACCTTTTTTTCTTTAAATCTTGAATTATTTAAAATGCTATTATGTCGTGTTTGTCAGTACTGTGTGTCTTTGATGTTCCTATTCTTTTGAATTAAACAAAATATGTCTATTTTGCGCAGTTCTCCTGCTTTAACCATACTTTAACCAAGTCGACACTTGAACATTAAGTTTACCAATCGCTTTATTTTCAGTCTGTAAAATGAATAGCATTTGACGAGAGACACCTGCAGAATAAAAAAGAAGATAAATATTTGTTAATGCAATGCCACGCTCTAAGATTGATGAAAGGAAAGGTTGAAAGTCAAAAGTTTAAAGTTATTTTGCTAAATGTGCTTCAACTCAACTCTAGGTTACCACTACTTTATATTCTAGTAAATGAGGACAAACAGGCTTCAGGTATTCTAATGAAGTATCGAATTTTAATTACATTAGATGGCTCTGGATGTTATGCCTAGTTAAAGAAAATGAAGTTTTAATATAAATGAAAACAATCTTTATTCATATTTCTATCAATGGGTATTGTTTTGAATGTTTAATATTAACTTACTTACAGAGGATATGATGGTAATAGAAAAAATAATTTTGACTACATAAAACATGTATTTTTCTTTTTTATTACTGTTGTTTTCAGTTTAAAATCTGAAACCAATGTATTAATCAAAGAATAGCTTTCAGCAAGTGTGATATGAGTTATATGAACATTATGGTCGGGCAAAAATCTTCATCAGTGGCAGCTTGTTTAATGTTTTTATTAAATTTTATTATCTTTAACAAGGGTAATTCGAACTCTACAATGTCTCAAATGAAGTACAAAATTTATTAGTTTGGTTTGAATTTCGCGAAAAGCTACTCGAGGGTTATCTGTGCTCGCCGTCCCTAATTTTGCATTGCAAGACTAGAGGGAAGGCAGCTAGTCATCACTACCTACTGCCAACTCTTGGGATACTCCTTTATAACGAATAGTGGGATTGACCGTCACATTATAACACCTCCACGGCTGAAAGGACAAGCATGCTTGGTTTGACCAGGATCTGAACCCGCGATCCTCAGATTACGAGTTGAGTGCCTTAACCACCTGGCTATGCTGAACCAATAAATAACCACTATAACCAAGCTAGTTCATATTTGGTAAAAGTCAGTTTTTTTATTGTTAAAAATTTAACAAAGCTAGATTAAAGGAAATCAAGAGGTAGGAACTGTTATTGATTTAAAGTTTTAAATAGTCTTCATAGAAAGCAACTTGAAAAATTGTTTTATTTTTATTTAATAATAACCTTTAGAGGCAAATTGACATAGGGTTTTGATTAAAATTTAATATTCATCAGTGTATGTGTGTTGTTTTTCTTATAGCAAAGCCATAACGGACTATTTACTGTGCAAATCAAACGGGAATCGAACCCCTAATTTTAGCGTTGTAAGTCCGTAGACTTCCTGCTGTTTCAGCAGAGGATAATGTTTTTCAGAGACAACTTGAATTAATTATGATAAAACTTAGATGAAAACAATCTAACAAATGATTTAGGTAAGTGATAAAATTCTAATTAGAACAGCCTGAATAAAAGTCGCAACTAAACAGCAATCTAAACGAAGAACAATCGATAATTAAAGTTAGTCTAAGATACAGAACTTTGCAATGAACTTCGCGCAAAGCAACACGAGGGCTAACTGCGCTTGCCATTCCTAATTTACCAGTGTAAGTCTAAAAGGAACTTAGCTAGTCATCACCACCCACAGCCAAATCTTGAGCTACTCTTTCACTGAAGAATAATGGGATTGACCGTCACATTATAATGCCCCCACGGCTGAAAAGGCAAGCATGTTTTGGCGTGGCAGGGGTTCGATGCCGCAACCCTCGGATTCCGACTCAAGTGCCTTAACCACCTGGCCGTGCCGGGCTCTAGGGAAGGCAGCTAGTCGTCACCACCAACTTTTTGGTTACTCTTTTACCAATGAATAGTGGGATTGTCCATAATCTTATAACGCTTACACGGCTGAAAAGGCAATAATGTTTGATAGAATGTGAGATTCGAACCCGCAAACAACAGATTGCGAGTCAAACGTGGTTACCACCTGGATATGCCAGTACTAAGATGTAGTGTTCATCAAAGCTACAATCATTGCTTCAAATAAAATTTAGTCTTCACCGAAGACAGTCTGAAGAAATACTTTAAACAAACTTTGGTCTGTGTCAGGTGTAATATCAAATTAATTTTGACTAAACCACAGTATTCAGAGAAGGCAGGGTAAAGTTATTTAGCCTAATCTACGTGTCCTACTCAAAGGCAGCAAATTCAAAACCTCAGTCTTCATGAGAGACAGTCCGAAATAATATTTTAACTGAATGCCAATCTTTACCAGGAGAAGCACTTAGCTATCGCTTCGACTAAACACCGCTCTTCATTAGTGGAAGCCTGAATTAACTTTGTCTCTACTCCTAATTAAAGACAACTTAAATTAACGTTTAACTTTGTCTTTATTAGGATCAGATTGAAATAAAATGTTGACTAAATTAAAGTGTTCGTCAGGGGCAGTTTGAATTAACGTTTAACTTTGTCTTTATTAGGATAAAATTGAAATAAAATGTTGACTAAATTAAAGTGTTCGTCAGGGGCAGTTTGAATTAACGTTTAGGTTAAGTTATTTGTATTTCATTATTTGTCACATTATTTATCTATACTGTAATACATAACCTGTACAAAAAAATTATACTCAAGTACCATGTCAAAACGCCATGTGCAACAAAAACGCTTTGTATACGATAACTTATTCCTTGTACAGCTGGACATAAAAATTCGAAGTAACTGTTTAACGATTATAACACTCTTACCTGCAGGTAATAAAGCTAGCTAGGTAAGAGTCAAGGGTGAAGGAAATGTTTTTACAGATATTTCTAATAGGGAATGTTTCCTTCTTTTTTTTTTATCCACTGCAATTACTTTACCCTCCTGACAATGCTTAACTCACACTATCTGTTTTGTTTTTCATTGGAATCTCAGTTGTTGTATGGCATCCAGTATCTTCTTCACGGGTCCTAAGCAAATAAAAAATATAATAAAATTAATGCAAAGAAGTGAAAGTTGTAGAAAACCAACAGAAGAAAGAGGTTGCAGAGGTTGTTTTTTTTCATCAGTACGTAAGCACCAGATGCAGATGAGAGGCGGTATCATAAGAAATCTTAATAGTATAGAGCAATGTTTAGTACTGGGGGCGGGGTTTTTAGTTCTGCTACAAGGACATTGGTCAAAGATCGCGGAAAGTTTCATGCAAATTATTTTGTAAAAGATAATTTTCTCAAAAGATTTCTCATAAAATTCCTAAACACTCGTGTCAAAAGTAACCATGACACACTAACTATGAAACAAATGTATTACGATAAAGACTAAAAACCTTGATGATACATAGAATGTATTCTTTTTCTGTATTCGTAGATATATACATATAATACAGGATATTTAGTACACGTGAAAAATTTATATTGGAGCGTGCTTGGAATATCATATTGTGAAACTAGTCGTAAGTATAGAAGAATATATAATGAATTAATGTGTGTATACCAATTTTCGCCTCTTTTGTGATTAGCTTTTAGGTTGTTTGTGAATCACAGTTTATTTCAAAGTGTTTACTTGTGCTTGAACTTTTTAAACCCTAGGCAATATGCCAGCTCAGTATTTTTGTAGGCTAAAATGCGATTAAAACATTATGACTGTAAACAAGTTATAAAAGATACAAACAGAACAACATCCAACTGAGACTAATTTCAAGTTGTTGTTGTTTTTTTTTTAAATAAAATAGGCTTAGTGGTAGGACGACAACGTTTTCCTTCATTCTTCCAGAGTCGTCCTTGTTTAACTCATGATGTTTGTGGTTTGTGTTTTTAATTTCAAAATTATCCTGATTGTTAGTATTTATTTCAGCTCACAGTAATTTGAAAAAAAAAGAAAATGCACGCTAGTCATATATTACTATGTTATCAGTGTTAAAATGTTTGAATTCTAACTTCTATTTCTACGTTACAAACTTTAAAGAGACAGGCCAATTGTACTAAGTACAACAACTATAGGCACTAATGTCTACTACTAATATTTTGTCAGGGGCAAAGGCTGAATGATGCTCCAGTCAATGACGAAGTCAGGCCTACCTATCAAAAGCGCTCGGGTTTTGACAATTTTTTTTTCGTTTTATGTGGTTCTACAAACGAATGATGTTGAGAGTTGGGGTAAAGTTTAAGTTAACTTACAACTGACCATAGACTTGTTTTGTTTTAAAAATGTACAGTATTTTCATTAGGCGCAAGTAATTCCGAAGTATAACATGTTTCATATTTTAGGTCCCCTTCTACAAATGTGGTCATACTGACTTACCTAGTCTCAATAACAATATATATATATATATATATAATTCAAAGCATCAGACAGTGAACTGAAAATAATGCATAAAAACGTCGTTTTCATATACTATTGAAAAAGTCCTCCAATGGTACAGCGGTGTGTCTGAAGATTTACAATGCTAGAATCCAGGTTTCGATACTGATGATTGGCACAGCACAGACAGCCTCTTGTGTAGCTTTGTGCTTAGTTACAAACCGATAAGTTATGGAAAAATAGACTTTGAACACTAGTGTATACTTTGACTGACAGATGAGTTTGATAATTTTTGGTGAATATTTTAACAGCTTTAAAAACCTCATTTCTACATACGAGCTTATGAAAGTTTTCTACATACGAGCTTATGAAAGTTTTCTACATACGAGCTTATGAAAGTCTACCTCAATTGATTTGCTTGACGAACTACATTTGAGAAGGGAACCGACGGTGAAGAGTTTTTAGGATGACAGTACATATAGTTATCGGGTAAAAAAAAATAACATACGTCAACAGTGTGAAAAGGACTTGAAATTATATATGTATATATATAAATTGAGGCCAGGTGATTCTACGCGCTGTGGGACTGGAAACACATAATTAATTTTACCCAAATTATACTTACCCTCCAATATTCGCCTCGTGTGCACCTGACCTATTTAAAAATTATAGGTAAGCTTGTGCTCTATGCGTTATTGACATAAAAAGTGTTACAAAATAAGCTTCATTCGAAAGTTTAAAGGCTGTTCAGAAAGTTATCTGCATAATCCCGTGTTATTATTTTTACTTTAAAACAGGAAGGCTTAACCACTACCAAAGTACCGTTGTGGATCAAAATGGCCGGAAAGAGCTTTTTGTGGGTGATCATTGTATGTAAGTTCGTGTGTTGTCTTCTATTGTATTTGTATGTCTTGTTTGATCGCATAGTTTTACTGTGATAATTTAATTTATATATAATTGAATTACTATAGCTTGATTACTTTAAAATTTTACATTTTATTCAGATTAATCGAGCTCTGTAAGGACGTTTTACTCTTGAAGCTATTTCTTTCATTGTTTTGTATTCTCATTTCGATGGCTATGACTACTAACAATTAGCTGGTATCGTAATTTCTACTGTAGTAAGCTTTCGCTAATAGTAATAAGGCCAAACTTAAGCTACATTTCTTGACAGAATTTCCACAGATTCTCCACTTATGTGAATGTCAGCTTTCAAGATCACTTTTAGGCCGACCAAAGATAAAAACATTCATTGGAGATGCAAAAGGAATTTGAAAACAATACGTTCTACAAGGATTGCTGTGGCTTCGGCCACTTTTACATCTTCCTCATAGAAACAGTCATCGATTTTAAGGTGTGGCTCAAAAGTTGTGAGCCCTCTACTTTTTTTTTTACTTAGCTATCAGATATATCCACCTTCATTGCACTTTAAAGCATTTTACGAATAAAGACATTGTTGGAAAATTGTCTGATGTGTAGTTTTGAAGTAACTGTCCTCCAAAGCGCACTGTTATTTGAGATTTTACGAGAACAGTAAAGCCTCACTTCTTTTAAATGCTGCCCTTTGGTTTTTAAATCGTTTAGCAATCTTGTTATAAAATGTTCCCCAGTGGAATAACGGTGTGTCTGTGCTTAACTTCAAACCAACGTACTTCCTCTGTCATAAATCAATCATGGGGTATTGTATTGTTCAATGGTTAGGATTTCGCTGGGAACCGAATACATATAGGTGTTAAACATGTCTGCTGTTACATCATACCATTTTAAAGTCGGTTGTGGAAACTCTTAAAAGTACAATTCATCTTACATAGTAATGATTTTTATGTTTGTTTAAATTTATTTATTTACTAGTTATTTTAAATATGTTTACTATGAACTCTATTTATATGCTACGTTTTTGTTTAGAAAATAACTGAATATCTGTTCATTTATTCAGTCAGTTGGTTGGTTGCTGTCATTAAACACAAAGCTACACAAAGAGCTATCTGTGCTCCATCCACCAGGAATGTAGAAACCAGGTTTCTAGCGACAGACATACCACTGTGCCACTAGGAGGAGCTTATTTATTTAAAAATAATCTCATTTTTCTTTAACATTTCAATTCAAAGACAATATTTTGAGTTATAATTTGAACATGAACTAAATTTATGATATGTTATATGTGAAACTGATTTTGTTTAGGAAAGTTATTTGTTATTTAATCACATTCATAACCCAAATTTAATTATTTTTCCATGTAATACAGTGCCCTTGACCAGCAACACAGTGACTTCCCAGGTAAGGAATATTCTTCTGTTATAAGTAATACTTATTACTAGTGGTATACTGTCCTGAATGTATTCTTTGACAAATACTTGAATATCCAAGTAAAGAACTTTGCTTGCTACATTTATAAAGGTCGGGACAGGTGTGGTTAGTGTGCTAAATTGTAGATTTGAAGGTCTAATGTTCACATTCTGTTGCTGCAAAAACAAACAAACACGTTCCACATTTTGATTCAGGGCGCATTTGAGGAGACTCGGCCAAATCCCACTTTTCAATTAGAGTAGCTCAAGATTTGTCAAAATTATGGATAGCAAGAGCTGACTGCAAAAGAAAAACATATAGGCATTAAACACGTCACCCGTGTCATGACATTCTAAAGTCATCTGTAGGAACTATAAATTGGTATTAACCTTCTGTAGTAGTAAGAAAGAGACCAGTTGATAAGGAGGATTGACAACAGAGAAGTCTGGCATGCCATGGTCGTCGATATCTGCCGCAGATTTGACACATGAAGAAGAAGAAGTAGTAAACTGTGCTAATATTAAAAAAAATGAGCAAACTTCATGGCAGTAGACTAATAAGTCAAAATGAGAATTTTGCTTTCGCTTCTCTTACGTATCTGAGATACTTAATGTATATTTCTAAGATATAAACATTTCGCGACGAGCTCGTATACGCATTTGCACACATTAAGTATTTCTACTATAACTTTTAATTCTACAAGTGTATCTTAGAAAAAATTAGCAGGCTCTTAGTAATGATCCCAAGTCTTTTGAACACAAAAACTCAGACTTTTTAATAAAGTATTTTACTAAAGATTTGTTTCTGAAAATATCAAGACTGTTTTTTGTTACTACTTTGAATGCGATGTGATTTTCGTATCATGATTACAAAAATTATTCTTCGTCCCCATACCTCAAGTATTATTTGCATAATTTTAAAAACCTCATAAATACATTTCAAACGTTTTAGTGAAACCTTATAATTTCTCTCTGCCCTAACTGTAAGAGGTCTGTCAATTTGACTGACCTCGTAACCACTATAAAAAAATAAGGAAATCAATATAAATTACGTTTTTTTGTTCTGAAATGGCACAGATTATAACACGAAAACACAAATGTTTAACATAAATAGTTTGAATCTCATAACATTATGCATTTCTAGATATTTATTATATTCACATTCCAGTCGTGTCTGGCTAATAACATAAAAGTTACAATGATGTGACGCACTTGCACCCCTGTTACCGTATACAAAAATATGACTGTCATTCAGTCTTTACAAAGTGACCTGTATTGGCTGTGTTTTAATGGACGAGTATTTTGTAAAATACAGTCACATTTCAATTATTTTACATTCTAAATGTATATAGTTATTACTACTTACAAACAAATTATGAAACTTATTTTTCTTAAAACGTAGAGCCTTTGTTTGTTTGTTTTTGAATCTCGCACAAAGCTATTCGAGGGCTATCTGTGCTAGCCGTCCCTAATTTAGCAGCATAAGACAGCTAGTCATCACCACCCACCGCCAACTCTTGGGCTACTCTTTTACCAACAAATAGTGGGATTGACCGTAACATTATAACGCCCCCACGGCTGAAAGGGCGAGCATGTTTGGCGCGACGGGGGTGCGAACCCGCGACCCTCAGATTACGAGTCGCACGCCTTAACACGCTTGGCCATGCCGGGCCAAAACGTAGAGCAGTAAATGAAGAAGTAAAGCAAAGCAATTATTTCTTCTTGTTACATCCTTTGTACTCGCTAGCTGCTTGACGTAAATTAAGCCTTTTAAAATATCGCACGTGAAGGATGTTTTATATTTAAATTTGAATACCCAAAAATATCATAAATTACCATATCGATACCATAGAATTTCATTATAATTTATCAAGTTTATTAACTAAGCTGTATTTAGAGTAGACTAAAGACTCAACCTATGTCCTTAAAGCTAGTTTTCAAAGAAAGAGATGGCGTTTTACCATATGAAGATGACTGAGAAGGCCACAAGGGGCAATTTTGAGCTTTTGATTCGTTTTTCGCATGTCATATACACAAGAAAATATATATATTGGACGTTTCTAAAAATGGAAAGAGATGAGTTTGATTGAGTACAAAAACGATATCTCAGCAATTAATTTGTTTAGCAGTGTAAGACTACAGGGAAGGCAGCTAGTTATCACCACCCACCGCTAACTCTTGGGCTACTCGTTTTCCAACGAATAGTGTGATTGACCGTAACATTATAACGTCCCCACGGCTGAAAGGGCAAACATGTTTGGTGTGACGGGGATTTGAACCAGCGACCCTCAAGTTACGAATCGAGCGCCTTAACTACAAGGTCATACAGGTTCTCTCAGCAAATGAAAAAGATAGAAGATACTTATTTTATATTCTACCTTGTTAGTTTCTAATTCGTACAAAACTATAGACTTTGTATTTTGACATTACAAACATTTAATTTGAACCAGTGCTGCATTCAACATAAAACGTGGTGCACAAAAAAATCAATATTTAGATGGGGGTTTTAAACGCTTTTTTTAAAATAAGAAATTCAATAATGTGTAATATTAAAACTTGAATTATAATATATAATTTAATACCAAACTTATTGACGTTAATTCATATAACAGTAGTTCAATAAAATTTTAAGTCAATAAACACAATGACATAGCCTTTGACCCGTTGAAAAAGGGACACTAACTTATAGAGAAACTCAGTTATGAAGTTGTGTGTATTTTCTTATAAGAAAGCTACATTATGCTATTTGTTGAGCCCACCGAGGAGAATCGAACCCCTGATTTTAGCGTTGTAAATCTGTGGACTTTCTATTGTGATAGCAGGGTTCACTTATGAAGTTACGAATATATGTAGGTTCAAACAATTAACTAAAATTATTTCCAATTTACTCATTTTTCAAAGAGGTCGAATTATCGGATTTCACATCTTTGGCTTCTTACAGTGTTAATCATTATTTTAAATTTGCATAACATACTGAGTAAGTTTATTATTTAAATTATTATTATGCCATTTTTATGCATTCTTCTATTGCCTGTAGGGTGTTGCAGCCCATTAACAATTCGATTTTAAATAATTTTTATTATTTCTGATTTATTTTTTTAGATTGAAACCACAATGTTTAAAAGAAAATTTTCATTAGTGGTACTGCTATGGAAAATAACGCCATCTGCAGATAAAATCACAATATTGTTCAACATTCCAGTTTTGTTTGTGACCTATGTAATTTGTCCGTTTTTTATATTTTAACTCACCTGAAAAAATTATTGACAATTCTCATAAATGTTCAGGAAGCGGAAGGAAATGAAAATACAATATCTGAGGATGATGGCATTCCAGGAGTGGCTGGGAAGGACTATCCTGTATGGAATCAAGTGCCCCAAACTAGCTTCCGCTGTAGAGACTATGAGTATGCGGGATATTTTGGTGACGTTGAAACAGGATGTCAGGTGAGACGCATTGGCAACTCTAGGTTAGCATTTTTGACTTCTATACTGTGATAAAAAACACAAGAATTCTCAAAGAAAATCCACAAAATCTCGGATTTCTGAACCATAACGCCAATTGTTCAGCTACAATCAACTAACAGTATGATTTTAAACACCACACAGTATAATTTTTATATGTTAATTTCTTTGCTTACCTGTGTTACACAAAAAATAAAAGGATATTTAAATATACGAACTGATTATCAAAAATCGATTTTTTTTCTGTAATCCCACAGTTTTTTCTTTCAGTATGAATTAAAAATAAAACAATTTTTCTTCAAATAAAATAAATAAATAAATGCGATATGTATTTCCAAACACACTTCAGGCACTTGTTTTTGTATTTTTAAACAGGCAGGCGTAACAGAATTGTTAGTATAGTAGGCTGCGGTACCAAATCTCCAAAGTTAAATGTGATATATCACTGAGAACGCTCCTCATTTTCATCTGTGAGCGTGTGCTATGAGTGACAGTCAATTCCACAAGTGGACAGTTTTATAGGGATTGTGTATCCGCCATTGAAATCATATTTATGTTTATATTTATTATCTGAGAACACATAGTTCAAAATCTAGGTGGATATTTTAATAGTTGCACATTTTAAAGAGTCATTCAAACTTTATAAAGCTTTTTTTAAAATATCTTTACGATTCTCGTTAACACTGATGACTGTAAACGGTATAATAATTGAAACTACTATTGTATTGAGAAACTAAATGTAACCCTAACCTATAAGCATATATTTGTACAACGAGAAAGCTAGGTCTTTCTTTTTTTGAGGAGTAAGATGACGATGAACATGAAGTAATATTCAGTGACGTATAGATACTTATAGCACCTTCCTCTATCAACCTTGATGTTAGAAAAACAGTTTCAAGAAGTCTTGTTAGAAATGAAATAAAAGCCCCTAGAACCCGAGGGTTTACGCAAGCGCTCTGTAACTACAACTCTAGATTCAAGACCATAGCCGATACCAAATTCATTTTCATTTACTCAACAATAGTTTAAAACAAATTTTATTGAAATTCTGATTGTTTCTTTCCGGAAAAAAACCAACAACGATAAAAACGTGAAACCAGATCTCCATGTTCATGAAAAATACTGACACTTTTGTGATGTCGATTAGTGTCGTATTATTAATATCACAAAAAGTATTACTGCCCACTAGTAGCTCCAATAACTTGTTTAGGCTGATTAACCTGCTTTTATCATACGAGGAAAAACACTTTGTAAGTTATACAATAATTTTTACTAAAACTTCGCATGTTGAGTGCAATGTAACCTTTTAATTATATAAAGGTACGTAACACATCATATTAACAAGGGAGTGCTTCAGTTGTTATAATATTTCGAACTTTTCCTTTAAAAGACCATCAGTTTGATTACGTCTCATATCGAGGCAGCAAAGACAATAGTGAACAATTCGTGCCATCAAAGAACAGCGTGAGAGAAACGTTCTTAGATTGATTTTTACACTTAAGCAGTGACAGCAAAAATAACTATAGATATTGCAAATAAATGTAAAATTGAGGACATAATTAAATGCGGCTACAACGGTTTTTTGTGTGTTTTTTTCAGCAGGGGAGAGATGTTCCTGGATTGATTTTTACGCATAGGAAATAACAAAAAAAAAAACGTAATCTATCACAAACTAGCTGGAGTATCCGTCCCGTGGACGGAATTTGTGTAAATTCACCATTGATGAAAGGTTATCTTAGAAAACGAAAAATTGCTTCCCTTATATGTAATTGTAAAAAATGCAAACATGCCAATAACACCACAAAACACAAAATGTGTGTATCTCCCCATGGACTCAACAAATCTTCGTACTAAATTATGAAAGATTCGTTAGCAGGAGGTGAGGTAGCGGTAAAAACGAGAAAATGCCCATAAAAATTGCCAAACTTCATACTTGTATATTTCTTCCCATGGATTCAATGAACCATTATACCAATTTTGGTATTGATACACCCGCAGCCCGCGAAGTAGCTACGTGAACATACAACAGACAGTACTATTATATTTATATAGACACGTCTAAGACTGGGAACATAATTACACTAGAAGACCATGTTTTTTTCATTGTAGTTTATGGTGTTTTAGTTGTTAGGTAACATTTTAATACAGAAATAGAGAAATTTCTATATGCAAATTTAGATTATTTTTGCAAGCGAAACGCTGAAATTATGATAGAAAATTAAAAATGTTAAACTTTAAATACTTTTAAATATCTTGAAATACGACAATGTCGCTAATATTAATTCATTCTGCTAACTGTGTTCAAACATAAGTGTTATATGTAAAAATTTAGGTTAGTCTACGTTACCCCATTTCATTGCAGATATGAAACGATTTTTAATTAAATGTGAACAGTAAAAGTTTTATTTATGTTTCCTAGGTAACTAATTCTTACATCTTGGTGCATTTATCTTGATAAATGAAAGAAGAAAAAGAGAAACAGATTATTATTATTATCTTACTTTTCAGATCTACCACGTGTGTTTTCCCGATGCAAGAAACGCCAGTTTTCTTTGTGCTAATGGGACTGTTTTCAACCAGCGATATTTTGTTTGTGATTGGTGGTTTAACTTCGATTGTTCGAAAGCACCAGATCTTTACAATTTAAACTTATTCAAGAGGCCTCCGTTGCCAGTCCTCCCCCCTGTTAGACGACGAACTTTTGTTCCTTTTCCTAAACCAACAGGGGTAAAAGATAAAAAACAGGAACAACCGAAACCGACATTTCCTCGAAGAAAAACGGGCACATTTACTACAAAGAAACCGCAAAAGGGACTATCACATATTGACAACTGCTACTGTCCATGCTTAAACAAACCATAATGCTTATGATAAATCGATATAAAGAAGTATTGCATATTATGTGACTGAATAAAAATACAATTTTGTCTTAAATTATATATTACTTAACATACACTCAGTGGCCACTTTACCAGGTATACCAATCTAGTACCAGGTAGGATCCTCTTTTGCCTCCATAACAGTCTGAGTTCTTCGCAACATGGGTTCAACAAGGTGTTGTAAATATTCCTTAGGGATTTTGGTCCATGCTGACTCCACATCACTCTAAACGTGCTCTGTTTTTTTGAAAACTGGAAACTGTGCAGGCCATTAAAGTACACTGAAGTCATTGCCGTGTTCATGGAATCAGCTTGAGATGATGCGTGATTTCTGACATGGCGCATTACCCTGTTGGAAGTATTCATCGGAAAACGGTTAGACTGTGACCATAAAGGGATGTGGCCAGTAACAATGCTCAGGTAAGCTGTGGCATTCAACTGATGTTCAGTTAGTATTAAGGGGCCTATGCCAAGAAACTATTCCCCACACCATTACACCACCATCAACTGCCTGTACTATTGATACAAGGCATACTGTTTACGCCAAATTCTGACCCTACCATCTGCATGTCACAGCAGAAATCAAGATTCATTAGACTAGGCTATGTTTTTCCAACCTTCAACCATCAAGTTTTGGCGATCTTGTGCCCGCTGTAGCTTCATCTTCCTGTTCTTAGCTGACAGGAGTGAAACCCGGTGTGGTCTTCTGCTGCTGTAGCCTATCCGCTTCAAGGTTCAATGGGTTGTGCTTTCAGAGATGCCCTTTTGTACACCACTATTGTAAATAGTGATTATTTGAGTATTTATGGCCTTCTTGTCAGCTTGTACGAGTTTGACCATTTTCCTCTGACATCTCTCATTAACAAGGTGTCTTTGCCCACAGAATTGGCGCTCATTGGATGTTTTTTGTTTTTATTACCATTCTCTCTAAACTCTTAGAGAGTGTAGTGCATGAAAGTCCCAGGAGGTCACCAGTTTCTGAGATGCTGGAACCACCACGTCTGGCACTAACGATCATTCCACGGTCAAAGTCGCTTAGATCATGCATCTTCCTCATTCTAATGTTCGGTCGAACAACAACTGAACCTGTTGACCATGTCTGCATGCTTTATATATTGAGTTGTAGCCACATGATTTGCTGTTTGGCTATTTGCGTTAAAGAGCACGTGTACCTAATAAAGTAGCCACTGAGTCTACGTCATTTTACAAATATGTTTATATGTTACACAATTTCGGTGAGACGTAAAACAAAGTATTCGTTTCATGTATGTATTGTGTACATTATTTGAAATCAGATCAAGAAATAAGAGAAATTTTTTTATTTTTTCAGTTACTGTAAGCTTATTAATAGTTTATTAACACAGAGGACTATCAATGCATACTTTAATACTAAATAAAATTGTTAATCGAATAATTATCCGCCATCTACCTTACTACAATCGGTGTGGCGATCCGAAATAGGCGGAATGAATTATTATTTAAGGCCTTTAATAGGTCTGTGGGGTAAGATAACTGGAAGCATTTTCATGGATTGATTTGAATGGAGTCACTTGGAAGCGTTTCCTTCTTTTTCATATTCATCCACTGTAGTTATTTCACATGCCTGACTACGCTTAATTTCCCTTTCTGTTGTTTTATTTCACATGCCTGACTACGCTTAATTTCCCTTTCTGTTGTTTTTATTTCACATGCCTGACTACGCTTAATTTCCTTTTCTGTTGTTTTTATTTCACATGCCTGACTACGCTTAATTTGCTTTTCTGTTGTTTTTATTTCACATGCCTGACTACGCTTAATTTCCCTTTTCTGTTGTTTTTATTTCACATGCCTGACTACGCTTAATTTCCCTTTTTGTTGTTTTTTTCTCGTTATTAATCACAAAATCGACATAATATTGGATAACTGGAGGACTGAGTTTCAAACTGATTGACTTTTTATGAACAGAATGGCAAAACAAGATAAAATTTTAATTTGGGTTATATCATTACATCTGCTAGAAATACAAAAATTCAAACACTTGTAAAAAAAGTTCTAATCTGTAAAGAAATATGGAACATCAGTATCACTGATATAAATATGAATTCGAACCCACGAAGTTTAATAAACTGGAGTGCGTGTGACATCATATTACAATTAGCTATTTCTATCTTCGTGTCATCCTGGAAGGGAAGGCAGCTTAACAACTATTAACAATGTCATACGCTTGTTGTGTCGTCAATCGTTCATTAAGATATAATAAAAAACTTTTTATTGAATTAAATCCTGTATAAGAGTGGTACAAAAAAAAAAAAAAAATCCACAATGGCGTAACATTAACTTGTAATGCAGTACAAGGTCTGTAACGTTTACTACACTTATTTGCAACATTTCAATGATACTGATTTCATGTATATTACCACAGCACTTATGTATAAATTGAAACCAAGTTTTAAACTATACACATTATCCGTACTCTTCGTGGTGCTTTAAAGCTTAGCGGGAAGAGTGTGTAGTTGCTATAATCCACTAATAAGTAATACCTGTATCAGTTATTACTTTATAAACCCCACATGCTTATCGCAATGTAGGTTTCCACCTCAGTTCATAAATGTATTTCAATAATGACTAATTAATTTTTTGTTGAAGTTTTTTTTTTTAATTTCACGCAAAGCTACACGAGGGCTATCTGTGCTTGCCGTCCCTGATTTAGTGGTGTAAGACTAGAGGAAAGGCAGCTAGTAATCACTACCCAGCGCCAACATTTGGGCTACTCTTTTAGCAACGAATAGTGGGATTGATTGTAACATTATAACGCTCTCACAGCTGAAAGGGCCAGCATGTTTGGTGTGACGAGGATTTGAACCTGCAGCCCTCGGATTACGAGTCAAGTACCTTAACCAGCTGCCCATGCCGGGCCTTTTTGTTGAATCTATTAGCGTTACATCTTTTTCATTTACTAAATTACAATGAAGTAAGAGTTTTACAAACATCTTGAGCTTGAAATACGTAAAAGTACATTTAAGTAGGCTTAGCCATGTATCGTAACTATAATCTTTTGTACTTTACAGAATCCCATTGGATATATTATAGATGTAATTAGCCTATTGCTATTAGTCATAATATTACTTATTATAATACTAATCTATGTAACTAGTCTGACGTTTTGTCGGATGAAGAAACATTGGCAGCAAAATCTTACGGCTAATATATTTTTTAGTAATACTAGCTGGAGTACCCCTACCCTGGACGGAAGTTAGGTAACTTCATAATTAATGAAATTTTATCTTAGGATATGAAAAGTTGTGTCCTTTATGTATAGTTTTAAAAAAATCCAAAATAACGAAAGAAACAGCAAATCAGAAAATGCGAAACCGTAAATTTGCAAGTATTTCCTTACGGACCCAAAAAACCTTCATGCCAAATTTGGCAAAAATCCATCAACAGGGGCGAAATAGTGGTAAACAAAACCTGAAAACACTCATAAAACTAGAAAAAAGGAAAAATTAAAAATGTATATTTTGTCATGGACCTAATGGATCTCCATAGCAAATTTGGTGAGGATCCATCCATATCCTGCGAAGTATTTTCATGGACATACAATAGATAGTACTATTATATTTACATATCCGATTATAATGTATTAATATCGTCATATCTGCACCCTAAAAATGGAGAAAATAAAGTTCTCCGTGACTAGAAACGGATGCAAAACAGTAAAATCGTGAGCCCTATTCCAAAGCTACATGCACACAGGATGAAACTTTGCGAAGTTGTGGGTTGCACATCATGTAATAAAAATGTTTTTTTCCAGTATCATATAAGCAAGAGCTTCATTATAGTATGATTACTAATATTAGTATTACTACTAGTTCTAATCTAGTGTTGCTAAAACCTAAACGCCTAATTTCACATTGATACGAGATATCTAGATCTAACATCCAAGTTTAATAGTACTTTTATTCGAAATTACTACCAGTATTGGTATTACAGTTTAGTCTAGTAAATTAGGGCCTCACTATATTAACGTTATTACTGTTAAGTTTTAGGCCTACTCGAATTTTTTGCTATGAACACTAAAAGTGTAGTCGCTAAATGGTTTGTTCACCTTTAAATAACGATACAGCTGTTTGCAGAAATTATTTTGAACTTTATAATGCCAATATTGACCGAAGAAACTACACATGTAATTACTTTCGCAAAGACCGACTTATACGTGCTATAGAACTGTACAAATGTCAAATATGGTTCTGGAGAACAGTGGATATGGCGTCATGCATGTATATTTTCGCATCCACCATCAAAGTATAAGTGATCTATTCTTACTTATAAAATGCAAAATCTAAATTCTAGAGCACGAATTCTCAAATTTTCTTTTTTTGCTAAGCCTATTTTGAAAGCAATTCATTTTTGACGATTGTCCGGCAATAAATAAATAAATACAAATACAGTGATAGCGAATTACTGTATATTGTCTAAACTATTTGTAATACAAACAATTTTTATGACTTCACAATCCTCTACATGTTTTGCTACCTCTTTTGTGTTCATATTACAGTTTTAGGGAAGCCCTTCTGGAGCATGGAAGTGAAGGTATCAGAGGTGTAGAAAGAAGTTGCAAAATGGGAGTGTTTAAACTAAAACTAAACTAACGTGGCAGGGGTTCAGTTTAGAGAGAGAGAGAAATCAGAAGAGTTCTCTCTCAAACTGGGGTGTTCAGGAACTTTGTAGTTCCTCTTCGTCCCCTTACGTGAGAAATGTTTTAAAAAATCCATGGAATTTTTACTTTATTTTTAACATTTCAAAAATATTTGTGAGTGAGAGGAAGGACGGGAGAACTGGAAGAAAGCAGCGAAAGTGAAGTGAGCCAGACCTTGGCTCGAGGATGGAGAACCCTGGCGACTGGCGAATTGGTTTTTAAAATTTACTGTAATTGATTAGATACCCTTGACTGGGTAAACGGCCCTTTTCAGAATGAGGCTGGGACCTACAGGTCCGATGCCAGAGGTTTTGCTGTGGGGGGAAACAGGGTACCCGAGAAAACCCACTTTCACGGCCTGGGCGCCGAATAGTCTACCCAGACCGTACCCGGAAGTAGCTGGGAAAAAAAACAACAAAAACCACAAAATTAAAAAAAACAAACCAAAAAGAAAACTGATGAACTACGTTGATGGTGTACGTGAAAACTGTTAGCTGCAGTCTTGTAGATCGGGTGGCAACTTCATCATGAACTTGTTTCCACACTTGAAGCCCATTGGTGCAACTGAGAAACGTGGTCTTGGTGGTGGAACTACTGGCTGTTCTTCGGCGAGTTGTTCTTCGCTGGTCTGTGATGCTTTGTTTCTTCTCGAGATTTTGGTTTGAGTTTTCTGCGTGGAGGTAGATTTTTTTTCAGTTTGTGCTGTCGCGTCGATGGTTATCTTCGTAATGGTTTGAGTCTGGCTGGTTGTTGAGTTCTGTGGAACTGGGATTGAAGTCTGGCAGGAACTGTCCTTTTTCTTTCTTGAACTACTGGAACTTGGCGTGTTGCCAACAATGGGTGTTGTCTTCTTCTGAGTCGGGTTGTCTGAATCAGTCTTCGTGTTTCTTCTAATATGGTCTGGACTCGGCGGTATTTTGGTATTTTCCTGTTGGAAGATTTCCGTTGGTTGTTTGCGATATCTGGGTGCTTGGTTTGAACCATTCTTGAGTGGTCGTCGATGTGGGCGTTCGGCTCTAAAATGAAATATGATAATAGCAGCCATCTCGTAAAATACAGTCGGCACTGTACTTCGATGTTGTCACTATCCTCATGAAGTGTGTGGGATGATTACTGTTCTTAGAATAAATTCGATGAACTGCGTATACCTTGGCTTGTATTTGGGGTTCTATGGTTTGTCTAATTTCTTCTGGTTGAATTGATGGGTCGACGCCCCTGAGGAATACAGAATAAAGATTGACTGGACTTTTCGTTGGGGAACAACTTACTTTAAATTCAGTGTTCCATGGCTGGCACAGATAGGTTTGGTCTGCAGTAGTGGCTGGTTGGATGAGGATTCCTCCCCGGCGTAAAATACGGGTCCTGGACGGTTCGATGGTTGCCCCAGGCTTGGCTCGGGCGATCAACGTGGCGACTTGGTACGGCGTAAGGTAATGGGAGTGTTTGACTAGATAGCTGCTATATAAGTCAAATAAGTGCAAGTGGGGGCGCTACAGCACCACCAGTTCTGATGTCACAGCGTGAATCACACATGCCACGAGGTTAACTTTTGAATTTTTTTTATTAACTGCTAAGGTATCTTATGCTTTACCAATTAGTTCAAAGCTTTAATGGTTTACTCAGTGATGTAGGATTCTTTAAATAAGGATATCCTACATGTCCAAAAGAAATTACATAACCAAGTTTTATGAATGCCTGTTAATAGGCTTAAGACCTAAATTAACGTCAGGAATGACTAACTTAGAAATACAGAGCAGTTTCAAAGTGTATTGTAATCCATGCATTGTGAATATAATATTATTACTTTTAAGTTTTAATGAGAAGTGCTGTTTTATGTGCACTAGAGTTAGGCTTTATAAGTTTGGTCAAATGATTTGACTTTATTACCAACTAAATTATTAGGCTTAGTAGATACTGAGTTAAGGTGAGTCACTTTCATTCGCTCATGTCAGTGTTTAAATTAAAGTTCAAAACTTTGAGCCAAAACAAAAACTATAAACAAGACTAGAAACTGAATCAGATCCCTCATATACATCATTGTCAGTTGCCAATGAATTGTTAGTAAAATAGTTATTCATAAAATCCATGTCGGGCTCATAAAATACCTGAAACAAATCTATAATATCGTCATCTGAGCAAGTGTCTATCATTTACTTTTGACTGAATTTCTTTACATGAGTTCAAGTCACAGCACACAATGGAAACACCTCTGGATATTTCTCAACAATAACATCATCCAGAACTTGAATCCAAGGGCCATATACCCTCTACCAATAATGATTGAGTCGCCTCAGTATCATATAAAATACGTATGGGTATTGGATTAGCAGCATCATTCGTCAAAAACACAGAATCAACAGACACAAAAGGTCTAAATTCCTTCCTAACTACATCAGCCTTTTGAGCCAAGCCAATAACATCGGGTTATATGGGGAAACTATATCCATATGTGGACACGAATGCACTGGGTGTTGCGTCTTTTTTTTCAAATGTTAACAATCGGACATAACATGGACAGGTTTATTGCAAAAATAGTAGAGCGGCTTTGATTACTTTATTTTACCTCGTCTGTAATAATATTTCCAACTAGAATAGCTGGATTTCTTTAGAAGAGTCCTTAACTTTAGTGTATTGGACAGATACTGGTTTTTTTGAGCTGGCAGGAAAAACCCTGCTTCCTGCAGTGTTTCAATTTTATTTTCACTCAAGAAAGCTTGAGATCGTTACTTATACAGCGTTTAATTCCTTAAGTAGGCATAATTGTCTCAGTTTATGAACACTGTTGCCAATATGTATAAAATTACACCATCGATCAAAACAAACTTCTTTTTCGTGGGCGAATTCCATATAATTTTGGTTTTCTTGCTTGCGATAACCTTAAAACTTTGGGTGATACGCCTTCGGTACTAATTCGTATGGTTCGAGAATAGCTGTCTTAACCTTATTATAATCCGTACAATATTTTAGAGAGAGAACAGCATAAGTTTCTTGTGCTTTACCAGTTAAAATACTCTGTAATAGTATTGACCATTTATCAGTAGGCCGTTTCATCGTTTGGACAATTTTCTCAAAAAAGTTTATCAATTTCATTCTCATTAAATAATGGTGCTTTAATATATAAATTGCGTTCAAAGTTGTCATTTTATCTTGTTCAATTGGAGTTAAGTTTAATTTCTATTTTTTTCAGCTTAATTTCTTTCTCGGCTTCGATACGGGCTTTGCTCTTTCTCTTTATCGGCTATTTCCTCTATATTTGCCACGGTGAAAGAACACCGAGTTCGTCATATATTTTGAGTTACAAGTGTTTTTTTACTTCATCAAACATAAATAACAACTGATTATTTGTACACATTAAAAAGTAATATTCGCAGTTATTGAACATTGAGAGTTCATAGAGTTAGAAGAAATATTTATTGTAGCATGGCAAACAAATACATAACTTAAAAACATTGTAATGATTAATACCTTTTTTGTTTTTCTACATTTACTAACAATTTTAAATATCAGAAGATAAAATATATTGGCACTTGAAAATTTATATTAAATTTAGAAATCACAGCTTCTTATAAAAAATATTGCTGTTAAAAACCGAAACGGAGCGGCTGATAGAAATGAAGTGTCAACAAAGTTTAGTAACATTTTGAGAATGGGAATTATGCTAATAAATTACAAACCTGTAATTCTAACAAGTAGCTTTTCTGTTAATAAGAAGACTGAAAATTTTAGTCATAGAAAAAAAGAACAAACAAAAACATAGAAACCCATATGTAAACCTTTGTCTAATGTCGTACAGATTTGTACAAATGTTTTCCAAAAAAAAGCCCAACAAAAACAAACAAACAAAAAATTCAGCAATAAAATTTGAATGATAGGCAATAAGTAATAGCAATAAATATAATTACCTATATTTTGTTAACTACAGTTTGAAGCGTATAAAGACAACGTTTTAATTAAATAGTTAGTTACAGAGCGTTCATAATATAGATAACGCTAAGATAATACAAAGGCTGAATAAGCTATGTTAAAACGATTTGGAACCACATCACCTTGTTATAGTGCATGTCATCACGCCTATTCACGTTCTATTTGACGACCGTACATCTTGACAGTAGTCCTGCAGCATAGTTTCCATCTCAAAAGATTATGTTGTAAAGCTTTTATGTCAAAAGCACACCAGCACTTCTTGCTGCTTTTGATAATCTATACAGTGCATAAGGAAGGCTGTTTCAGTAGTCTGATCACATAAAATTAAATGGCGATCTGAGTGATATGTTTCGTATAAAATAGCATGGATATCTCTTTCATTCTTCAGTTGCTGTAGGTATGCTACAGTTGAACAGAAAGTATAATTGGAAGCCTCATCTTCGTGAGATTGTTTTCTTTATTTCCAGGCGGAAAATATTAGTATGTTTAGTACTGTTGCCCTTACCACTTGTATCGTCATATATAGAGATTTTTTTCAAGATGCTGCACTTTTCTTATTATGGCTGGAGTAAGACTTATTGCAGATATCTTTTGGAATGATCTTTGTGTTTCAATTTGATTTATCTTCATTTGTTTTCAATGTGATGACATAAAAGAGATATTCTGTATTGTAAATTCTAAGGCCTTTATCTAAATACATTTTTATGATCTAAGTGTACGACCATTCTGCATGGAAAAGGGTTGTTGCGTATCCTTCTCAAAGGTGATCAGTTTTCGGTAATATCACACAATATAGAATTGTCTAAACAATTTCTAAGTGTACTTCTGAGGCATTTCGTTTCACCACAAGTTTATTTCCACTGTGGCTTTCATCTGTCATGCTTATTTGTACACTTAAAATCATTTTAATATAACACACTCAACCTTTTGTCGACCCAATCCTCAAGTGGTGTAGCGGTTAGTCTGTAGGCTTATAACATTAAACAGGTTCAGTTACTCGTAGTTGGAAAAGCCAATTATGTAGTTTTTATGCTTAACGAATAAACAGTGTGTATCTTTACAGACGAATATATCTTGCATGTTCGTTTTAATATTATGTCAACTCATTGATAATCATTCCTAAATAATATTAAGTAAGTTATGAAGAACTGATGAAAAATATAAGCAAATAAATACTGGTGGAATGATATTTCAAATATTTCTTAATCACTTAAAATATTTTTCGGTTCAATATATATTTACATGAAAATCACTATTAGTCACAAGATTTTGTAGAATTCAAAAAAATCTGACTAAAATTGTGTTTGAAAACTATAATTATATTAACATTTGAAAGTTCTTGCAGTCATCTGATATTTATATCATAAAAACAAAATAAACTTGAACGTAATTATATTATTTTATATTTTACAATTTTTAGTCGTTTGCATTTCATAGCCTAAAATGTTCAAAATATTTTCTAAATAATGGGTTGTGTGGAGTAGTTGCTAATTGTACACGATGACGGTAGGAGGGTGTGAAGTTCTGTAGCATGATAAATATATTAGAAATGCTTTTTTAGTTAATAATGACATTATATTATTCTATCTTTCGTGTTCATAATGATTTTTAAAACACTGCTGACACTTGTTCATACGATATTAAGAATATTTGTCAGGTTAAAAGATAAATTTTTAAAGTTATATATAAAACTTGCGAATGTTGGGGATTTGTTGCTGAGATGGAAAGATCTACCCTCGTCGCCAATAGATGTAGGCCTGACGTTAAGTTTCGAGAAACTACCAAAGCATTTAGGAATCATAATTAAAGAGGAGAATATTTCATATCGAGATTTAGCAAAGCTAATTGTGTGGTGCTTGACTTTGCGTATTCCTTATATTTCTGTATATGATTCTGAAGGTGAGTGAGCTCTGTTAATTTTTCTTAAAATTTAAGTTAGTTTATTGTGTAAGCCTAAAGACCAAAAAGTTCGTAAGTTTCATTTTTGAAATCGCAAATTAGAACTAATATGAAACTTAAAAGAGTATTAATGTATTTATATTATTAATCGGTTGCATTGCCGTGATATAGAGTAAAATTTTAAAATAATGAAAATTTTAAAATTTAAACTTATGCTGTTGTGATTTATTAATATTACTAATTAAGTAATTTAGCAAAATATTTGCAAAAGTATAACATTACTTGATATTTGAGGGACACAAGGGGCTTCTTGGTTCAAATTTTGTTAAACACCTATCTACCTGTAACTAGTTTTGAGTTTCTAAGTACATGTCAAGTTTTTTTCTGTATTCTTATCATGTTGCATCTGCCACATCTAAAGAAGAGCTTATTTCAAAAGCTGACTAACATCTTAGTATGTAAGAGAAATTACCAAATTTGCAGACATCTTCTCTAGAAAGTTTTAAACCTATCTTCCTTAGTCAACCACTCTTACTAGTAAGTGTGTAAAGATGCTGCATTAATTATAACTATTCTGTTTATAATACAAGTTTGAATGTTTTGACAATATCCCCTGTAATCCCATTTTCTTAAAGAAACAAAAAAACTACTGTAACCTGTACTCACATGACAGCCCTTCTTTTGAACTGTCACTAAAAGCTAAATGTCTGTGTAAGGAGCTTGAAACTCAATACAATACTTAAAATGATGTTTAGAAACATATTTACTAATAATAAACAATCTCCTTTTACTTCTAGATGGAATTCCTGTAGGTACATTGCAAGATCTTGTTTTCCCACTGGCCATAGCACACTATTTGAAAGGGTTAAAAGATTTACTAAGGCACTAAGATCCTTTGTTTCCATAGCACTATCAAGGCAGTACTGACTACAGTGAGATTAACTTATTAAGGTAGCCCACGTTACCTTTCATTAAGCATAATAAAATACCTTCCATTCTTTTGTGTAATTTGCCAAATGATACAAATCATTGTAAAACAGCATCACCCTTTACTTCAAGGCCAAATACACTCAAAACCTGAATATCAACAAACTTGACAATATTTTTTGTACCACTTACATATCAATATCACTAATGTGTATGAAGATGAAGGGTTTCTGCATACAAGCCTAGCATACATCACTTTTTGGTTCTACCAATTACCACAAGCTAAACATGTATTTTGAGCAAATATTATTGACTGTTTTGGAATGAGGTATGTTACAGCAATAAAACTTTTAAAAAGAGAATAAGAGGTAACTACTAATGTTATTTTATATCTACATAATAGTTAACTTGTTAGATAACTTGAAATACTAGCAAAAGAGTAAACAAATTCTGTAATGAATTGATAAAATGATCTAAACTTCATTGTAATGATTTATTATTTCTGCAAATGAAATTACAGTCTAATCATGGTTGAGAATATTTGGCTGGCTTATGCATGTATTTGTGGTCAGTTTTTTACTTTGTAGTAATTAGTAGACCTTCACTTTCAGCTCTAATCCAGTTTGACTGAACTCCATTTATTACAAATGTTTGCTTCCTCTGATCTAACCAACCCATGGCTCTTTGAGCTAACACACAGTGATAGTTTTCTTTGCTAATCTTTTGTGTGATGCTTTGTTAAAAACATTACAAAAATCCTGGTACAACATACTAAGTCCACACCTTTACGCTCACAACATAAGAAGTGGCATCTTCAAAGAAGTCCAAAAGATTTTCTTAGTTTATCATTTTGGCTAAGCAAAGTATATTTAATAAATTTCTTGTAAACTTCTACGTCCAGAAACAGCACTATTCTAGTGGCAATAACAGAACGTTTGATAATGTAAGTAACAAACAAGATTTTGATCTAAAAGGAAATAAAAAAAAAGTAAATGATTTTTTTCAGTGAAATAGTTCAGTTTATAAAAGTAACCATAATATATTTAATAATTTATTTTGTTTCTTAAACATATCTTAATTTCTGAATTTTTGTAAAAGGTGTTGTGAAAAAAAATAGCAAGAAACTCTGTGATGAGACATTGCATTGGAAAAATGAAGTATTTTCAAAAGATTCCTCCAAATACAAAGTGTTATTCAACATTCCAGGGGTGGAGCTTACAGAGATCAATAGTATGTATCATCCTATTGTGTCAGTTTTTAATTTTAATGTGTGGGGATATTTTTAACATAAAAGGTGTTAGTACATTATGGTGATTGTACAGAATGGAAAAACTAAACAGTGAATTAAGGTTGTGTTGAATGAAAGCTGATGATATAAATGTACAAGTTTTGTCTTTATATTTTGTGAATCTAACTGGTAATGATGCTTTTATCTGTGATCTGTAGTTTTTATAAATGGTTATTCATAGCAGTATGTTTTGTGAAGTAAGGATGTAACAGACAAGCTGATATAGTGCAATTGAAAGCAAGAGCAAAAGGACATACTGTACAGTGCATTCAGGACTCCTCCCCTTTTGAACCATCCTAACCAGTAAACCAAAACTTTAAAATTAAACTTGTGAAGCCCTTCATATTCATATATCCAATGAAAAGAAGTGTAAAATACATTAATAGTGACCAGTTCTATAGTTTATATAAACTTTTACAGATGAATGGTTTTGAATAAAAAATCTGGGCTTCCAAAGAGTTAATATTACTCTAGTATTGAAGTGTGCAATTTAAACAAAAATTCCTAACAGTCTAAATCATTAGGATGATGATACTTTCAGTTCATTGGTTCAGAAAAAAGAAATCCAAATTTGTTCACCTTCTTTTAAAAGTATGATAGCTCTTTTCTACACACTTGCTTATATAATTATCTTCCCAATGTTCTATGACACTAAGCTGCTGGTAATATAACTTTTCCTGGTGTTATTGAACAAGTCGGGCTGTTTAATTCTGAAAAGTGATGAAATGTAGCCAAGGCGACAGACACTTAAAAGAATCTGCTTTATGCATGATTGAAGTGTGTTTGTTGAAGTAGTGGATATTTTTGAGTCAGTGTCTGTTTGGATTTATTATAAGTTGCTGTGTTTTTTGTGTAGAAGTTTATGGTTTAAAAAAGCTACAAGATTCAGATCAGTTTGCAGGAGACTGACAAGATGTTCTTTAGTGTTTAATTTGGCTTATTATGGAAGAAGTAATAACCTATGGAAAATGGATGTGTATATTTACTATCAATAAAGATGTGGTACTTGGATTAAATAATGAGGTTTGAAAAAGTTTTAAAATTTATTTATGTTTATTGCTGGATTGTAGGAGAGATAAAGATATGAATAAATTTCTTAAATTGATATGAAGTCTGGTATTTTTGGTCAAAACAAATTTGTAATGTCTTGAATACTAACTCTTAAACAGAGGGAATGTTTGTAGGTAGCAGCATTAATTGGTGATGGCTACTGTTTAAGGGTTAATATGAACAAGTATTAGATGTGTATATCTTGGCCTAAAATAACTTGATGTTTTTGTTCTTTCCTGATATTGTTAATTTTTATAATAGGTGGATGGCATAATGTACACAGTTTGTATCCTTTGAAGCTTAGTGAACAAATATAGTAATACAAGTTGCATTTAGTTGGTTAAATATGATAAAAGACAGTATCTGTGCATAAATGAAATAGACTAAAAACATTACAGTTAAAAGTGCACAATAATACATTAAAAACTATCAGGCTTATATTATAACATGGGTTTGAGCAGTAATAACCTATATTCATTAGGAAAGACTGGGTAATACTGCTGAAACGTGGAATTTTCAAACAATCCTTGTAATGTTGTTAATAAATTATTATGCACTTTTAACACTGTAGTGTTTTTAGTGTGTGCAGTTTCAGTTTTTCAATTACCTTCTGCCACTGTAATCATTTTTATTACCATCCTAAAAATCTTGAAAAAGGTGATGCATGTTCCTTTTTGTGAAACTGTTTAAACCATACAGATGTCAGTCCTTATCTGTTTTTACATGTATCCTATTGATGAAAGATTTATTTTGTTTTAATGTTTAAAGAATTTTTGTTCTGAAAGAAATAACCGTTAATTATTCTCTAACATATTAACATTTAAGAATGAAACAAACTTTCCACACTATAAAAAAGTGAACTTAGAAAAGTATTATAATCATGTTAGTACTTGTTTTTATTATTTACCTACAGGGGCTAAGATACTGTAAAAAGTAGAGTAGAAAGATATATGTTAAAAAACATCTATTTATTGATTCAACCAAATACTCTGGAGTGAAACAATAAATTGTATGGTAAACTATATTCACAGATCCTTTATGAAAGTTTTAATGATTTGTGTAGGTGTAACAACAAATGGATATTCAACAGTATTTGAAACACAGGTGAATCTGCTTTCGAGAGAAAATGGTAAGAAAGAAATCATTTGTATAGCTAGAGAATTATCGAAGAAAATAAGTCAAGGAGCTTTGCTTGTTTCAGACATAAACCAGAAGACAATTAGTACAGCTTTACAAGGTAAGACATTATGAATTAAAAATTTTTAAGATAGATATCTTACTGTGATTTAAAATGACATTTCTATATATTAAAAACATTTAATTTTCCAGCTTTTAAATATATTAAAATATTAGTAGCAAAGATTTATCAGGTGTTTAGATACTTTGGACATCTGAAAATGGTAATTATAAATTTTTGGAGTATGCGGTGTGATCAAAAGGTTCTAAGACTTCATTTTTATTCTGAAGAATAATGTACATGCATCAGTATTATATGCTATCCTTTTCAAAGTAATCTCCCCCCAGATGGTAACACTTGTTCCAATGTTCTTGTCATTTTTGGAAGCAGTGCTGGAAGTCTTCAACTGTTATGTGACAAAGTTGTGCTTTCACATTATTATGGATGATGGGAATGTCATTAAATTTCTTTCCTTTCAATTAATTTTCATTTTTTGAACATAAAAACATCATGTGGGGGCAGGATTGGGAGAATATGGGGGGAATGTTTTTTTTCTGACAAAAAATCTTGAACAGAAGCAGCAGTGTATGTGGAGGTGCATTGTAATAGTGAAGAAATCAGTGACCATTCTTCCACAGCTCATGGCAGTTTCTTCTAACTTTCTCCCTTGGGCAAATTAAGACTGCTTTATAAAAGGTCACTGAATTTTTTCTTTCACCGTAGTGACCATTTCATCACTGGATAATGTCAAGTCACTCAAGACGTGGGTTATCTTTGACAGATTCCTGGCCATCTTGGAAGTGTTTCATCTGCTGATAAATGACAGCCTTATTTAAGCAGTCATCACCAAAGGCAGTTCTTAACAATTTGAGAATTTCTGTTCCTTCTCTATCATTTTTCACACAACTTGATGCAAACATGTTTCTCTTCTTTTCTGTCCATTTTTATTATGACAGGGGCAAGACATACATCTGTCTATAAACATGTTTTTTGCAACACAGGTATAAAGTCTGAAAAAATGGATTGTTCATGGGGTAGATCACTATTTGTACTTTGTATACACCTCAGTGAAGCTCACTACCTCTGTACCCCTCGGTGTGGATTCCTGTATGTGGTGAGGGGACCTCCCAGGGAAGGTTCTGTTCTTTCAAATTACTTCCTGTGATCTAAACATCCACTCATGTGTTTACAGTGCGTGGCGACCCGTGAAGGGGAGGAGAGGATCCTGGTGGTTGAGAGGTCCAACCCTAACACACCATTTTGGCCTTGAATTCCTGTAGACGGGTGGCCTTTTGGTGGACCCCCTTGGGTTAATTGGCTGGTCCACTTGGGCTAGGGTCAACCAAGTACTAATGTTGGAAGTTCTCAACAGGTGTTGTGGATATTGTGTCTGATGCTGGTGTTTGGGTATAGTGCTCATGAAACCCTGGCATTGTTACAGTGTTCTTGCTTGACATTGTAGTGTGTCCCCTCGTAGGGCTTCATGGTGGGTGGGGTCAGTGGGCACCAAAATTTTCTCTTTTCCTATGGATTCTCCAAATAAAAATTTAAATATAGTGAAAAAACAGTCAATAGGAAAACAAACATGCCTTGAAGACTCTGATCACCAATCTTCAACATCTGTACCACCAGTTGTTCCTCATTTTCTCATCCTACATTCTCTTTCAGAGAAATCTTTAGGGCAAATGCCCCCCTTTTTTATTCAGAAGGGACTTGCTGGCTCTCAAGTCAGTAAAGGAGCTTCGATCTGGAGACATTCTTTGAAACATCCACATCCCAACACAGTGAACTCCTCTTGAATTCAAAGGCAATTGGGGCTATACCTATTGAGGTTACACCTCATGCTACTTTGAATTCATCATGAGGAGTTATTGTTGAGAGGGATTTGAAGAACGTCCCTGAGTCAGAGAATCTCCACTTGCAAAGATGGAGTTACACTGCCAACAAATATCCTTGTTTTGACATTTACATCACTACGTGCACCTGCCACTATCAAGGCAGGTTATCTAAATTGCAGGGACAGGCCGTACATTCCAAACCCTCTCTGATGTTTCCAGTGTCTGAGGTTCAGTCACTCAAAGATGTCGTGTTGAAGTTCCCTGATACGTGCTCGTTGTGGTGGCAAGGATCTACCTTCATGAAGGCAGACATCATCCCTTGTGGGGAAGTGCTGTTATTGATAGGAGGGGTTGCTCTGTAGAGCATATGCTCTCTGATCACAACCTTTCTCTTTTCAATACTGGTGATACAGACCCACATTGTATCAACTTCAATGGTTCTCACCTTTCCTGCTTTTGTTCTTGCCCTAAATGGTTGGAGGAAAAAGAGGTGCAGTGTTTGAAAATGACTCATAACATTACTTATTCTGAAGCTTGGAAATTGCTGTCCACCACTTCATCTTGGACATATGCTGCTGCACTTTGTTCCACAACTACAGTGGGAGTGCAGACAATTCTCTCTGTGCCTCCAAGGTCATTTTGACTTCCATGGTTAAAAGTTGATGAATCAACTTCTACACCCATCTCTGTTCCTCCCATTCATTCCAACAAACCCCAAGATCCAGATCCTTTGGTTCCAGGTACAGGCATTTCTTCAGATACATCTTTTTCTTCCACCCCAAAATGCAAAACAATCATTTGTTCGCATCCTCGGTCACTGGAATCCCCGCCCAACAACAAAGACCTGCCCAATCGACCCAGAGCAGGATCTGTGGAGGTCGACAGACCTGCCCTGAATAAGGACAGTAAGGAAAAAGACATGGGTGTAAACAGAAGGGTTCTCCAGCCAATTCGCCTACACGTCATTAAAAATGGTCACCTTGATACAATGGAACTGTCGAGGTTTTCGTTCTAATCTGGATGACGTCAAAACACTGACTGCTTCCTACCATCCTGTGTCTTTCCTTACATGAAACATTTCTGAAACCTGTCGATACAGTCACCTTTTGGCAGTTTTCTCTGTACAGAAATGACAGGCTGTGTGATGGATGAGTACATGGAGGGTTGGCACTGTTGGTTGATCAGCATGTGCCCACCCTGTATTTGTCACTCAACACACTCTTGGAGGCCATAGCCATCCATATGTCCTTTGGTCAGACCATCACTGTTTGTTCTCTCTGTCACCTGCAGAGACTGATGATCAACCAGACCCTGATACTCTCATTGAACAGTTGCTGTCTAATCCTAGGGAACTTTAATGGACATCATCCCTTGTGGGGAAGTGCTGTTATTGATAGGAGGGGTTGCTCTGTAGAGCATATGCTCTCTGATCACAACCTTTCTCTTTTCAATACTGGTACTTCCACTTATTTTCATGCACCTGGTCAGTCCATTACTGCTATTGATCTATTAGTTTGCTCCCCTTCATTATTCTCCCATTTTTCATGGAGGGTTGACAATAATCTACGAGGCAGTGATCATTTTCCTACACTTTTGAGAGAGACTGGCCATGGTTGATACCACCCAACCTGTGTGCCCTGGTGGAAGCTGGATCAGGCAGGCTGGTCTACTTTCACATCTCTCGCAGAACTTGATCTTGCCATCGTCTGTCAACCATCAGTAGACATCTGTGTAACTAACTGTATTATACAAGCAGCTGCTCAATGTATTCTTAAAACCTCAATGTTTTCCACTATATCCTTGTCTGTAGTGGAATCCTGCCTGCCGTGTGGCAGGGAAGGCTCAAATGTGGGCCTGGGATACTTTCCACAGATATCCCATACTTTCAAACCACATCGCTATCTATTGGGCCCTTGCACATGCTAGGTGGGTAAGATGTCAAAGCCAGAGGGAATCTTGGATTAAGTTCACAACTGGCATATCTTCTACCACCAGTTCCAAAGTCATATGGGACATGGTTGGAAAGGTCAGTGGGCACTACAATTTTGTCTCCCTCTCGATCTTACTCTTTGGCTAAGAAGTAGCTGATATCCGGAGCATTGCTGACACTCTAGGTGAAAGCTTTTGCCAGGTATCTAGCAATTCTGCTTGCTCCTCCATCTTCTTAGCAATCAAGACTCGGGCAAAGCATTCACCTCCTTCCTTTCAAACTGACTGTTTCTATGACTATAATCATCCCTTTACACTGGTGGAACTGAAACTGGCCCTTCATTGGTCTGGCAGTAGATCTGTTGGACCTGATGATGTACACTATGACATGCTGCGCTATCTTTCTCCTGCTTCTCTTGATATTCTTCTAATTGTTTATAACCAGATCTGGCAGGAGAATGTTTTTCCTAATGCCTGGCACCAGGCTATTACCTTACCTTTCTCTTAGCCTGGGAAAGATCCCAAGATTCCTTCAAACTACCGTTCAATTGCTTTGATGAGCTATCTTTGTAAGACCTTAGAGAGGATGGTTAATCCTCGTCTTGTTTGGTTCCTAGATTCAAACAACCTCCTCGCTCACCCAGTGTTGGTTCCGACGACAGCACTCCACCATGGACCACCTGATTTGACTTGAAACGTCAATCAGAGAAGCTTTTCTCAAATGACAACATCTTGTATCAATATTTTTTGACATTGAGAAGGCTTATAACACAACATGGAGGTATGGCATTTTGTGAGACCTCCATATATATGGGTTATGTGGCCATTTACCCATTTTTTATTAAAAATTTTTTAATAGACATGAAATTCCAAGTTCATGTTGGTTCGACACTTTCCCATACTTTTCTACAGGAATTTGGAGTCCCTTAGGGCTGTGTTTTGAGTGTCATACTTTTCAACATAAAGAATAATGCCATCACTGAACAACTCCCTCTCACTGTTGCAAATGAGCTCTATATCAACAACTTTCACATCTCATGTCAGTCATCAAACATGAGATATATTGAGCAGCAACTACAAATTTCCCTCGATCGTGTACTGAAGTGGACCACGGCAAATAGCTTTAATCTCTCTCTCTCTCTCTAAAACTGTTTGCATGCACTTTTGCTGCCAACAGGGTATTCATTCCAATCCTGAACATCGTATTGGTGAAGTTTTGCTGCCTGTGGTCTCTGAGACCAAGTCCTTGGAATTTATCTTTGACTGTAAGCTGACCTTTATACCACATATTAAGCAGCTATGGGTCAAATGCATAAGAGCACTGAACATCCTTTGTGTGCCCTCTATCACCAGTTGGGGAGGGGATCGATGTTCTATGTTAAAGATGTATCACACTCTTATTCGGTCAAAATTCAACTATGGATCACTGGTTTATGGCTCTACCAGACCCTTGGCCTTAAAGATTATGGACCCCAATCATCAACATGGACTTCGACTCTGCACTGGGGCTTTCTGCACCCCCTCAGTTCAGAGCTTATTCGTAGAATCTCATGAACCTTCTTTGCACCTTCACCGTTTGCAACTGTCTTTACTATATTCTTTGAAACTTTGTTCCTTACCAAAGCATCCTACCTGAGGTTGTGTTTTCCTTCCTCAGTGGGCCACACTTTTTCAGAACAGATGATCTGCCATTGCTCCTTTTGGCTTTTGTGTCCAGGTGAAATTGGATGAATTGGGTCTGTCCTTGGATAACTTTGTGGTATCCATTGGTCAGCCCATCCCACCATGGCTTATTACAGTCCTTAGATGTGCCCTTCTTTAAGCCATCTGAGAAAAGCAGATACTCCTGATTGGAAATACAGTCTTTTATTTACTGAACATCTTTCCATTCCAATTTATATGGATGGTTCCAAATCAGGTGATTCTGTGGGCTCTGCCATGGTTTGTTGCAGTTCGATGGTTGTGTGCAGAATCCTCTCTACAGCTTCTATGTTCACTGCTGAACTGTGTGCCATTTCTCTTGTCCTGGATCATATTGAAGCTGAGCAGTACTCCAACTGCACTATTTATTCTGACTCTAAGTTCTCTACTGGCCCTGGAATTGCTTCACTTTGGTTCTTGCTGATATTCAAAACCGACTGGCCCACATCTCATTAACATCTATTTCTATCCAGTTTTTCTGGATACCAGGCCACGTTGATATTCGCGAGAACAAACTTGCAGAATCGGCAGCTGAATCTATCTGTTCTGGCACTATCACCACTGTGCTTATTTAATACATGGACTATGATCCTGTATTCAACGCATGGCTCTGTGCCAGCTGGCAGTCGACTTGGAGTGAGAAACAAGAAAACAAGCTTTTCCAAATAAAATCCTTTGTTGAACTTTGGCCGTCTTGCTTCTGTAAGGATCGGAAGGAGGAAGTTGTTCTAATTAGACTACATGTTGGTCACAGTTTTTTAACTCAGTTTTCTTTTATCTGAAACTGATGCACCAGTGTGTAGTACGTGTAACACTCAGATCACTATAAGCCACATTTTACTTTCTTGCCATCATTACGACTCTCAACGATGGCACCATTTTAACACTGTTCGGTCCGAAGGTTTGTCTGTAACATTAGAGTGTTATCGCTGATTGATAAAGTTTTTAGTTATTTAAAGGCCATTAATATTTTTAATGTCATTTAAGTGTTTTAAATTTATACATTAAACCTTTTTTAATGTGGTTCTCTCTTAAGAGTCACAATCTGTCCAGTTCGATATGAAATTAGAAAATGACCGTAACATTAAATAACTCGACACCAGGACTGGAAAGGCCAACTTCAGGTGACTGACTGTGGTCCTTGTACTTACCTGTTAGTCTTCCTGGCAGGTTATGATAATTACCATTATGCTATGGAAAGTCCTTTACAACTTCCCTTACTGTAGTTTCTCTCTCAACATTGTAGACTGGATGTCAACATTAGTTTTATGCTATTTATGTTTTTAAATGCTGTTTTGTTGTACCTTCATTTCCTTTTATGAATTTTACTACATTTACTTTACCTTTTTATTGGATGTTTGGTGCAGATAGCCTAGCTGCTTTGTGCCATAAAACACTAAAACAACCAACCACTACCTCTGTAATGGAACCTGTAACAGAAGAAGTCTTAGAAATTTTGATCAGACCTCCCATAGCAGTATCTCCACTTATTCAACCTAGATGCTGTTTTTTTTGTGTTAACAGTATTTGAGAGAAGAGTATGTAGGCATATACATTACTGACAATATAAAAACTGCATCTTTTTCATATGATATATTTATTTAACTGACTTCAGATTAATAACATTTCATTTTCAGACTGAAAAAGTTTAACAAGTAGTTGGTAAGGTTTATTTTTCAAAAGCTATTAAATATTGAAAATATTTGTGATGATTGGAAGGTTGCCAGTGTGGTTTGTTGAATGAGTTTGTGTGGCAGGTAATATCAGTCAGTGTGGATAATGCTATGAAATTGCACTAAATACCTAAGTATGGATCAGATCTTTCATTGAATATACCCACACTAGTTGGAAGTATGTGCATTTGTTTGTATATCTAACTTATCAGACCTTATTAATTAACTATTTAAAGGAAATGATTTAACTGTTTTGTCTCACCAACATAGATTCATGTTTTTTTCTAGTGCCAAAAAATTTATCCAAAATATTTTAAATAGTAATGTATTACTAAGTTTTTCTTCAAATGTGAGTATTCATAACAAATGTCCAACTGTATTATAACCAATGTCTTGGCAAAGGATTTCCTTTGTGGTGAAAATTTAATGGTAACAAATATTTTACATAGCTGAAACCTAGAATTTAATAAACTAAGGTGTATTTGTATCTAAGTGGTCATGAGTATATGTCTGTATCACATTAAGGCTATGTATGAATAAGTTATTAACATCTGGGCCTAAATCTAATATTCAGGTTGTTTAAATCTGTAGAAGTGCACACAAATAGGAATCCACATTTTTGCTAAAGCAGTGATACTAAACACAAAACATTGTATAACTTAGATCTCACATTTTAAACTTTTGATCATTACTGTTAAGACATACATAGGCCTTTTGATTGACATAACACCTACATTGTTTCAGTGGAACAACGTTAGGCAGATATAGACCTAGGTGTAGTATAAGACAAGTAATAATATTAAATATATATATATATTACAGAATTGAAGGAAAAAAGTTTCATAAACATTTAATAGATTACTATACCAATAAAGGCACCACAGTGGGAATGAAATATTTATTAAGTATACAGTTGCCTATCTTCCTCAACTTTGTAATTATAGTTTCACCAAGTACAGACAATTTCAAATACCAGTTATATTTAATATATATCTATCTTTAGCTAGGTTAGAAGGCAGTACAAGTAAATTGGTGATTAGTTATAATAATAAGCAAAATGTTTAACATGTCACTGGATTGTAATTCTCATTAATATACTGTGTATGCCCAGTGCAGATTCAGATTCTGAATGGACAGTTATTTGAGGTTAGACATTACTCAATGATTTGCAGCTTTAATATACAATACAATTTTAACATTTGTAGTTATTTCAGTCTGTGTCATCATAAATTTATGTAGAAAAAATAAATTTTGAATTTAGTTTCAGCTTTCACACTGGCTGGAAATGACAAAATTGTTTAGATTAATGTGAGATGATTGCCTCAAAAAATGTTTCATGCCAGTTAGGCACACCCTTTTAGATGTACCAGATATTGTTCATAGAAACAATGTGTAGTTGGAGTATTATAATTACAAATGTTTAAAACAGAAGGTTTCTTTCCTTGCTGGAAGATACCACCTTTGACAGATAGATATGTAAGTGGGAAGTGTAAATATATTACTCATACTGTAATACCAGCCTTAATATCAAACTAATACGTATTTTTAATTATTTTATTGTTAATTGCGAGAATTTATAATAATCAAGACTTGTTTTGGTTCAACTAAATTTTTCTTGTAATTAAGAGTTTACCTACCCTAAAACGACCATAATAAACTATACCAATGGTCAGGAATGTTATTTCCAACTGCACTAATACTAGTAAAAGTCACATATGCATTTCACAGTGCAATATCAAATTTAAATTTTTAAGTCATGTAGGGATTATTGGTGTATAGCTATATTGTCTGTACATTCTTTGCTTTTACAAAATATTTGTCATTACTTATTTTGTGATGTTTTTACCCTGACTGAATGTGTGTAGTGAAATTTAATATTACGTTTATTGTTTTTTTACTTCTTTACTTCACAAATAATACTGGGGTTGTCTTCGTAAAGACACAGATGATATACAAGGTATTTAGTATTCTACATGTCACAGTCATCTAATGTTCATTTATGGCTTTTAATCTAAACACCAGACTTCTGTGTAAAAGTCAACTTCGAGATGTAACATCAATTACAACAGAATTATTTTTTAAATTACTATTAGCTATTAAGAAGACATTGGTTTAAATTGACCTTAGTGATAAAAGTTATACAGTATATTCTCAACTAAAACAAAATTAAAAATTTAGTGGTTTGGTAACTTTGGGATTATGTTCTTTGTTTGTGGAGAATAGAAGTGAGTGGCAAATAATCTTTTGGTATAACACTGTCACTATTGATTTTCTTTAAAGTGTGTATTATAATCCTATTGAATACCTTGCATATACCTATGCAGTATCCTGATACTATACCTTTCATTATTTGGCATGCTAAAACGTATTCTTTAATAGTATTTGAGGAATGTTGTAATTAGGAAATTAATTTTTTCCCTTGTATACTGTTTTTTTCACATTGTTATTAAAATGTTAATTTGTTTTTTTTTCAAAATGGATAACACTTGTTCAGATATCACATTGATTCCTGGACTTTATTACTAAATACCATCACACTATCATGAATAATATCCTGTGTGCAGAGAAAAATTGATAGATTACAGTTTTTGACTAAAAATGTTGACATACATGCATACTTTACCACTGGGGTTATCAAAATAATTACTTTTTTTTTTCAAATTACAAACAAGCTTACCCAAAAACATTTGAAGTACTACTTATTTTGAAAATGAGGAAAAAATGTCAACACCCTAATGAAAGAAGCCACTTTTTTTAAAGTTTCAAATCAAAAGGTTTACTTAAATAATATCAAACATTTGGAGGAAAATTATTTTAACAGATTACATGTAAGTTACATACTCTCATATTTACTGAAACAGTCTCATAAAAGTTTAATTTGTGTTACTGGGTTACAAGTATTTATGAACACTCTTCATGATTTTTGTAACAGACAATTAGATCTTTATTATTTTTAATTTGCAAGATAATAAAAAAATTATTTGGAATTGACTTGTTTTACAAATCTGTAAAATTGTTTTTCCTTGAACTGGTCATTACAGCAACTAAAGGAATACCAGACCCTGAACTTGTACTTTTATTTGGCCAAGCACACAGCCTCTCTGGATTTTTACCCTGGCAAGTTCGACTTACAGAAATAATGTAAGATAATCGTTAGGCTTCATTGATGTTGCCTGTATATGTTTTGAAAATTACAAATTTTGTACACTTTTCCTTTTTTCCATATCTACATGGATGCATTTTATGAACCCATTATTCTTAATCAAAGGTTTTTTTACTGTGTTAAAGATTTAAAAATTCTGAAAATTTTATTTTAAGCTGATCAATTTAATTTGCCTACAAAATATTAAACTTATTAACCACCAAAGGAATTTAACTCCAAAACTTTTGTATTAGAAACACTAACAAATTTTCTAACAACTTCAAATAAATTTGTTTTTTACTTTCTATTACCCTAAATTTTGTGCATACTAATTGCTTTTTCATTCTTTACAGGTTGTTATCTTCACATCATAACTTGTACTTTAGAGAATTTCTGGACATCTTAGAGATGTACAGCTGTTGTGAACAACGTTTTGGGAAATGATTTTCTCATATTTTGTATTAAAGTTGTGTTGAAACCAGGAATTGTGAACATTTTGAATTATAAATTGAGGACTGTTAATAATTTTGGACTATGTCAGGTGAAAATGAAAATATCTAAGTAAGCAGTTTGTTTCCACATAATGGATGGATTCACATTGGTCCTCAATAAATGATTTTCTTATGGAAATAGCATTTACATGAAATTCTTTTCTAATTACTTTATTATTGACAAGTTGTACTAGATTTAAAAGTTATAAGTTTCATTTACACTTAATAGTTTTAGTTTAAACTGATTGTTAAACTTTTATTTCTAATAAAGAGATATGTTGTTCATTTCTGTAGAACCAACATTAAAGCTACATTGTCAGGAAGATGTAGAATAGTGCCATGTTTACAGTATTTTAAACACCTAACAATAGACATTTTACACTGAAATATTTGTTCCATAATGAACACCTGTAGATATATTATCTTGTACTCTCAACATGTGCATTTATAGAATTGTAGGAGGATTTTGGGATTTCAAGAAAATGACAAATCTAAAAAAGATAACTAGTGTTTCAATATTCAGTTAAGAGAAAAATAACATCCACACTGTGGATACACTTGAAGCTGTTTGTGCTATTTATGTAATAAACCAAATGTTCATTATGATTAGTGTAATTAGTTTCTATTATATTATATGCTAAGTGCCTAGCAATTTCCCGTAACAACAACAAAAGCTACCCAACTTGAGTTATCTTAAAGGTTACTAACTATGGTAAAGACTACAATCTGTCAGAATCTTACTATAAAATTGATAATCATTCACCCTAATTTCCTATCAACATTCCCCTGATCCCAGATTGGTGTATTTATTTGTATAGGATATTTTACCCTTACAGTAAAGTTAACAGACTCTATCAACATGCACTAAGGAATTTCATGTGTTCTTAATTTTATAGATACCCATACAGAGTATTGAAGTTAAATGATATTTAACAGAACCAAAGGGAAGTGCAATAAATAAATTGTCTTAACAATATACAGCCATTTTTCTCCCTAGTAAAATGGCTTTTTAGTAATTTTCCCAATCATTATTTCAAGGGGGTCTATTTTAGAGTAGTTTTACAATGTGCATTGATCTGCTTTTGCAATTTTTCTAGGGGCTCAGGTGCTTGTAATATACTTCCTAGAGTAAGTCAAGAAATAGTTTAACAGTTCTCATGTAGACCAAAACCACATACTTTATTTCTGAAGAAAGCAGGAGGAATTGATTATAGTGGCCTTAAAAATAATTGTGTATAGCCTCTGCTCTATACAAAATTTGGCTATGTATGGGATTTCTACCTGTTCTAAACAGCAAAGGAAAGTTGGGAATCCAGTTTTAGACTTTCTAATACAGCAATCACTAAAAGTACACATACTATATATTGATGCAAAAGTAAAAAAATACATTAAAATGTGTTTTTGGATTATCAAATGTAGTGGGCCAAGTATTTATGTTATACATTAGTATGAAGTATTATGCCACAAAAGATGTCCTTTAGGACAAAAGGGCTTGTACACCCAGTAAGTAAAAATGGACTACATAAAAGTAGAAAGCTTTGGTGAGGTGTTGGTGAAAAGACTATGTAAGAGGGAAAAACCCATTCCAGCTACCCATGGGAAATGGGGCTCTAATGTGTTCATAAGCAGAAGATGGTTCCAGGGCACATTTTCTTTTGAGGTAGAGCTGCTATGGAACACCAACACTAGATATAGCTACAACAACAACAGTAAGAGGAAAACCATTCAGAATCAAGATAAAAAAACAAACAAACTTGGATTAGGAGCATTCACAGCACCACCCTATACATGTGAGGTCTACTCAAAATTCATTCCATTTCTTAGTTAACTGAAGGTTTACCATGCCATCTCATAACTAGTTATATTGTATATACAATATAACTATTAATCAGTATTCTCACACAAAACTTATTCAACTTTACAGAAATTCTAAAAACACAATAACAAACACCATTACATACAGCATAAATAATTTAGAAGTGATCATATTCTAAGACACTGTAACTAAATAATCATCCTAATATCAGATCTTACTACCAGTAACAAGTCTTTGTCATGGGCTCGCCTCCCATCACCGATGTGTAGCAATTTCTAAATGGTACTTATTTAAGGTAACATCAAAACCTAATTCTCCTTGTACTCATTGAGATGATTCATCTGAACAGATATCTAGCAAAATAATTAACTGAAGAAATATAAACATTTAATTTTTACATGTAATGAATCCCCAGATAAGAGTAAATATTTCAACTATAAATCAAACACTGTAAAAACAGGCATCTTAGGATGCTCAGTCTTCAAAATAAAAACAAACAAAACAGCACTGCAACCTTTCTTGAAAATGTAATAAACACCAAAACAATCAAAGAAAACTAAGACATACAGCCATATTACCTTCTGTCAAATATTTCCATGAAAATATGCTAATAAAATGTAATCAAAGCAGTATTCAGTAGCCATGAAATAATAGTTCATACATACTAAACATTCATTAGACACCAGAAAAGTTTACTCACATTTCTTGCAAGTGTGGGCTTCAAGACAAATACCAATCTTTCATGAGCAGCACACTATGCCAAGAAAGACATTAACAAAGATGGACTAATGTTAAACCAATTGGATGTAAATCAAATACGAGAAAAAAAGACATTCACTTAATTCATAATACTCAGAATATCTAGAATTTTGTGCTATCTGCACTAGATGTCTCTAATTTAGCAGTGTAAGACGAGAGAGAAGGCAACTAGTCATCATCACCCACTGCCAACTCTTGGGCTACCAATAAATAGTGGAATTGACTGTCACATTATAATACCTCCATGACTGAAAGGGCAAGCATGTTTGGTGTGATGTGGATAACTCAGGACTGAATCTTGACTACTGCCACCACAGTTCATCTCAGTCTTGAATATGGCAGCAGATGAAAACAAATGATACTTAGCTAATTGTATAATGTACTAACCATGACAACAACAAACAGTAAACATGTGCAACTTTTCAATGTTATTTTTAAATTTATAATAAAACTTTCTAAACAAGTTGTATGACAGAAGTGATCATTTTAAGTATCTTTACTCATTGAGTGTTATAAGTGACTACTTAATATTTAGTTTTCAATGACTTGGTACAAGACATTTGTTATAGAAAAACAGACCACAGCATTTTCAAGAACTTTACTTTTCATTATAATTATTTTAAAATACTGATCGTCATACAGCAAATTTTCAATTAAATAATGAAAATTCGTATATCAAGAATTGTATTTCATTTTTAATTTTGGCAGGTGGACAAGTTATGAGAAAAAAGGATAATTACATCAATTGCTATTAAAATATGCATTACATTAAATACATATGAAATTATATGTAAATATTAAAACTTCAAAATAAGGTAGAAGAGAAATGACTACATGCAGTGAAAGTAAACTGAGTATAAATACATAAGTAATAACGTAGTGTGTGAGTGAGGGGATATGTTCATGAAATTACAAATAACTTCTTACTGTACCTCAGTAGATGAGATGCAGTGAAGGATTATTTAAGTGTTCAGTAGGAGGATTTTGAACTTCAGAGTTAACCACTTAGCTACTGTAATATAAATTAGTTATTTTACACCTAATGAGCAAAATATTAAAGTTTAAGAAATAATATTCCATTATATAGATTTTTGTGAAACAAGTTTTGTTCCTGCTGATTGGTTTTAATTACTTGCCTGTCTATAAACTTTTCTTGACAGTAAAAAACATTATGTTTTATATGTGCACACACTAAGACTTGTGACACAATAATAGTAATATAAAGGAAACATTCTAAAAGCAAACAATGTACAAATCCACTGCCTTACACTTTTTGCTTCACTTTCAATATAAAGCTTTTGATACTATAAATTTAGGAATGAAAATCTGGTCTATTTTGGCACAGAATTTATTATACTGCAATACTATTAATTTAAAATACGAAATGTCTATTAAACTGTAAAAAATGTAAAGTTTACTGCAAAACAGATAGTGGTTATTAAAAAAAGGTGTTTATTGCAAATGTACACAAAAAAAGAGAATGAGAAGAAAATGATAGAAAGGGACACTGGTCAATCAATATCACCATTCTGATTTGTGCACTATGAACCAGGTTCTGAAAAGCAGCCAATGACATCATCTTGTTGTTGTTATTTACAGGAAATACTTCAGTTATTCCTCAAAGTATTTCTTCTCTGTAGCATTTCTTCACACTGAAAGACAACAGAATTCACTTTGATAAACATATTAATGGACTAGGGGGTGGGGTGGAAAGAGTCCAATTCTAGATTTACTTGAACCTTCACAATCAGAAAACTCTACTACAATTTTTTTCTTCTACAAAATAATTTTTATTGACATCCTATTGAAATGTTGCGAGTACATTGTATATATTTGTACTATCACTGTAGACTTACAATGTACCCTACTAAGTTTGTTTTTCAGAAAAACCTCCATTAGAAGTTTTAATTTCAAGATATAAATAAAGAGTAATGAATATAACATCATTAGGATGAATATGCTCTGCCAGAATGAGTTAATAAGTGAGTTATATACAAAAGTCATCTCCACAATTTCAATTTATCTGTACTTGTCCTGGTTGAAAGAATAACACATGAACCCTTCCCAATAAGGCCTGTAAAACTGTAGAAAAATGGATTCTACATTTATATATATACATGTATGTATGTATATAAAGAAAAGAAAGACAGATAACATCAAGTAGCAAAGTTTGACATTTTTAAATAAACAGGTATCAAACCAGTCACAATTACAATGAAAATCCTGAAAGCATCTTATCAAATGTTTGGATACAAAGTTTACAGCTCTGTAAAGATGTACAGTTTAGTCAGTTTTCCATCTAAAACCATTTATATAATTTTTAAAGCAGGTTCAGCATTCTTTAAGGTCTTAGTTTTATCTATGAGCCAAAATCTGCAAGTTAATTTATTATTTATAATTTACTGATAAAAACATTAGCCAATTACAAAAATAATCCCCCACCCACCTATCAAATTATTTCTACATTGACTTTCAGAAACAAACTAGCATTTGTGTACTAGATTGTAAACTCTCTAGGCTTGATGGGTTAGCATTTGGACAAGAAGTATCTAAACAAAATTGTAATGTTCAGTTTGTTCAGCATCACCAAGGGTTTGTTTCCAATACTCAAAGTTATAAAAGGTCTGTCTGTTCTAACTGTTCCCAATTCTGAGCTGATACACTAGAGCAGTGGTGCACAAACTTTTTGAGTCAGGGGCCACAAAAAAGTGAAGATTAAAATCGACCCACAGTTGTTTCACACAAGATGGACATCACATTTAAGAACACAAAAATAACGATTACATCAAAGAGTTTGCACATTATTCTAAGAAATGTTATGATACATCAACTGTCACAAAGTCAGTGCGATGGATGTGCTGCATATCATCTACGAGCTTAGAAATGTCCGGTTTGATGTTTGACGTTGAAAGACTCAAGACTGCTTCCAGATCATCAGTCAGCTGATTGAGAGTTGTTTTTGTTCAGTTTCACATGCGAGAAAGCCTGTTCGCAGTAGTACGTGCTGCCAAACATACTGGTGTGGACAAGTGCGTTCTCTTTCAGATTAGCAAATGAATCAGGCAACGTTTTGTAGAAGTCAAGCAAACTGTTTTCTTGGTAAATAGCACGCAGTTCATCAGATGCCTGGAGATCAGTAAGTTCAAGCTGATATTTTGCTGACAAGTCATCCACTGACACACTGAATGGATCAGCAAAAAGTTTCATCAACATCAAAGTCATGAAAATGTGAGTTGAAGGATTGAATCTAAGTATCTAGCTTCCCAACATAAATTTGTGTGTCAATGTCCTGATTCTTCTGTAGCTGTGACTGAAAAGTGGGAAAGTGCACAAAGTTGCCTGATGCTGCTTGCTGTCGGAACAACTGCAACTTTGTCCTGATTTGCAAGTTGATTTTTGCCTTGCAGCTTCAAATTCAGATCATTCAAGTGTTGTGTCATGTCAACCATAAAGGTCAAATCAGCTTGCCTTGCTGGATTAATCATGGTAATCACTTCTGTGTCTTTGTTCTTGCTTCTGAGGAATTCTATCACCTCATCAACTCCCAGAATCTTCTGAGCATCTTCCCTCGACTCAGCCAGCGTACTTTACAGTGATACACAAGGTCACCATAGTCTGAATCAATTTCTTCAAGAAGACTTTAAAACTGATGGTGATTGAGCCCTCGTGATTTGATGAAATTAATGGTTTCGTTACTAATGCCATCACTGCCTGAAAACCAAGTTCTTTACTGCACAGGTTCTATTGGTGAATAATACAGTGCAACTTCACCAACTGTCTGTTCTGCTTTCCTCAATGCTTCATCAACAGTGCTACCAGCTGGATACTTTCTCAGGTCATGGCTGGTGCTCCATCAGTTGTCACACTTACCAGTTTCATGAAATCCAATGAAACACTACTACACAGTCGTACTGTCTCCTCGAATAGAGCAGACCCAGTTGTCTGACCCTTCATGGAACCCTTGCCGATTAGTTCCTCTGTGATATCAAATGATGATGACAGACCATGAACAAAAACTAGTAGCTGTGCTGTTGAACTGATGTCAGTCGACTCGTCTGCTGCCAAAGAAAAGTAGACAAAGTTGGCTGCTTTACTTGTAAGCTGTCTTGTCACATCTGCTGAGAGGTGTGAAATTTTTCGTTGAACTGTCATATGATTCAAAGCCACAACCGGTAGCTTGCGAACTGCTTCTGGATACGACTTTTCCAATGCAGTAATCATACACTGCTTGACAAAATCACCATCAGTGAATGGTTGGCCAGATTTTGCTATCATAAACGAAATATTGTAACTGACCTCACATGCTGAACCTAATTCTGCTGACTGCTTTGAGAAAACATTCTGCTGGTGTTCAGTGACCGCTGCAGAGATTCAATTCGAGCTGTTCGTTCATCACCGACAACGTTGTGGAAATCTTTATGCTTTGACTCATAATGACACTTTATATTGGATACCTTTGCTACTGCTACTGTCAAATGACACAGCAGACAAATCATGTTCTTCCATTGTTGAACAAAACAGTATTACGCAGTCCAATCATCATGAAACTGCCGGTTTTCGTCGTAAACTTTTCTTTTATGATTAGCTGCCATTTTTGTTATGAAATAATATTAAAATAGGGCTCATAAGTAAATCTTGAAGAACAACTGGAATGCGAGATTTCGTAATTACAGAAATATTACATCATTACGCCAATGATTAAATGCCTATGCATTAACGAGATTTGCTTATTAAATTTTCTTTATTGCTCAACACAAATATGGAACCATCCAGTATCTAATCTAATGCATATTCTTCTATAGTGCTTAATCTTCGCGCAGGAGAGAACTCTCTATGTTTGACTTTCCCGTTGGATGTTACGGGCCACTCGGCAATTCTTCGCGAGCTGGACTTTGTGCACCATTGCACTAGAGGAAAGTCAATCTAGTTAACAGTACCAATTATCAACTACTGAGCTACTCTTTTTGAATGGTAGGACTATTGTCACTCTTATAATGCACTCATGGCCCCAAAGTACAATTCTGAGGTAATGAGACACAAACCATTACCAATGGGTTTACAGTCTAGCATACTAATCATTACACTATGCGTGACAAATATTATGACTGGAATAACTTTAACTAGATGGAAAGAATGTTTGTATGCTATTAATTTTCCTTTCCAGCCTTTACATTTGCTCTAACTACCTACAGCCACTAAATGCTAAACAGTGGACATTATAAAAAAATTAAAGAGTAACTTATAGACAAAAGCTCTTCAGTTGTATTGGATCCTGATAATGAACTCTGATAAGGTTTTAGAGGAGAGGCTGTCACATACATTAGATCTACCTAGTAGATACAACTTTGTGGATATTATACAGAAAAATAAATCTGAGCAAATACAGAAATGCTAGCAACAATTTTCAGATATTAAAGTGTAAAACAAATGCCTCACCATTAAAATGTTTTTAGCACCACACTGTTTGTGAAATTCTTTAAATTGAAATGTCAAAGTTTGATTTTCTTTTTTAGTTGAATGTGATCAATGAGTTGTATAGCTATACTGAATATTAGCTAACAGATACTTCCCCAGTTGCCACAAAAAGTTACTGATCTGTAAATATGAAAGCTTTTTCTTTCCTGATACTAATATTTAAGAAAAATTTATGCATCTTGAATAATGTAAGAAAACTGTCTCACTTCTATTGCCTACAGACAAAAATCTTACTTCTAAAAAGACAGGTGTCCTTAATTTCTGGTATAAAATTTATCACAAAGAAAATGGCTATATGAGAATTTAAACTTTTAAGATCTCTTGCTCTTACAACATACAAAATGTTTTACAGTTAAATAAAAAAAAATTGTAAGTTTATACACACTTCTAGTCAGTAGAAAGACAATTGTTCCACCGCTATCTTATGACTCATACTCAAAGTTCTTGTTCTTTTACAGAAGCACTGAGCTATTAAAAATTTCCAGATATTTGTTTTTGTTATTTTTAACAAAATGTACACACCACTTCTGAAAACATTTAAACATATAAATAGCTATACATTTACGGCAGTAGGGAGAGGAGAAACACACATAACCACAATAATTTTACTGGCTTCAGTATTTTTGCTGAAATTGGATATATTAGTACACTTTCTTTTATTGAAACCATAAGATAATTAATTTAAATCTTTAAGAAAAGACAATGCTCTCACATAAAATGAAATTAAGAAATGTGAGGGGGGTCTTTTTTTTTTACTACTTTTGTTTCAATAAATAAACCTTTTACAAAGGTACATACCCTACAACCCTAGAAAACATTGTACCTTTGTGTTAAATTGATTTCTTGAACATACTTATTTTTCTAACATTACGAAAACACACTTCAAAAGATGTTTTTTTAAAGATTATGAAAACTGTAAGCAACACCAAATGGTTTGAATCATAAAAGCCAACCTTCACAAAATCCAACATTTGTTCAATAAACATAGGCAAAAACTTATTAAAATTTATAATAATGCATGGTATAATACTTTAGCTGCTGTGTCAATAATTTCAAATTGCACTACACAGTTAATAAGATCAATGCCCCCAACATTTATACAAAATTGCAAATATACTCCCAGCTTTTAAGCCTGTAACTAGTAATGAATGTGTGCAAAGCTTATTTTACAAACATCAAGTTATTCAAGATACTTTTTCTAATATTAAACTACATATTATCAATGTTACTAATCTTTTTATAAACTAGTGCACATATATGTACTGAGTTCACAGTTTCACTGAATGTATTCATACTCTTGATTTCTGAACAAAGATATAGTTGAGATTTCCTAACTCCCAAATCCCATGTGCACTGAATCAATTATTGCAGAAAAATAACAACTACTGGGTGAAATAGTTTTAAATTTTAAATGGACTTTCCTTGGTAGCTTCTATGAGTACATCTGAATTTTTTATGTGATATATATATGGATTTGCAATAAAATGTTTGAAAGATATCATTCTGAGGTAATAATTCAGTGCAGTTTCAAACACAAACATTGCTATTTACTGTTACAAAAAATACCCACAAACTTTACGGGTTTATTTTTTGTTAGCTTTAGTGTAAGATTCCTAAAGATAATACACACAAATAATTAGAATTATATAACAAAGAGTCATGAGAATTGTTGGAATTAGCTTTAACCCTATGACACCGAGCTTCTGTATTTCATCACAATAATAAAACTAATAGGTGAAACTGTTTAAAATTTGAAAACGTTTCTAAAATCATGCTGTTTCCAAAAATTCATTATTTATTAACTTGCACTTGGTCTCTGACCACTTCTTCACAAAATGATTTTAATTTCAAGTATAAAATACTTATATCATTTTACAGTTTTCACATTTCAGGTGTAAAATATTTAGAACCTCTTAAGTGAATATCAAAAGATTTTAAAGGTAAATGATTATATTTTATTTGTCATACAACAGCTATTATTGTCCATCTACAGTGTACTGAAATGTTTAAAAGTAAGAAACAAATATATACACACCTTTTACCTCTTCCTTAAATAATCTAAAAATATCATCTGTGGGTGAAGCACATAATTTCATATCTTTATACTTTTACTAACAGTTTATTTTTAATGTTTAAATTTTGTCTTCCATTTCCTTTATCTTTGATTATTTATGTTAACAGGTGATGTAAAACAGTTTAGCTCTCCAATTCTCAGTAACACTTTGTAACATGTGCATAAAGGAATTTAAAAATAGCACCGAGTATCATGGGGTTAAAAACAGCAAAAACGTCTCTCTATTGGTCAAAAATGTGCATATATATTTTACAACATTAGATTAAAAACTAATAAGGCTGTTTCAAATTCAAAGTATAGAATAATTTAAGAAATCAGTACGTCTTTCAAATGTAATCTTAAAACTGATACATAATGGTCTAAAACAGAAAAGTTAAATCTATATGCAATGTCTATACAACTAATACATTAAGACAAAAAAAATTGCCAAGCATGATGGACACTACTCTTAACAATGGCCTTAACCTCCTTTCACCAGGTTTAAACACAGATGCATAAATGTACGTTTCCTACTGAAACAACAAACTTGAAGAGCAAAATCTGCTCTTTCTATTGGTTATAAGCACGCCATTCAACTTCAAACTTTGCTCAGCAACACATCTACTTTGCATATAGGAACGGTGTAGTTTGAACTCAGGAACTTCTACAAGGTTCCTTTCAAGGCCAATTCTATGAATCCATATAACAAGTTAGTGGTAAACAAATTATATGTATGTGTAGTTTATTGCCAACAAGAAAATTTTTTTAACCATAACTGTGTTTTGCATACAAAGTCTAAATTTCAGCTGCTATAGCCACTTTCACTTCAAGTGAAAGCAAACACGAAGTTTTTAATTATAGTTTTAAGTTTATTTACCAATATGGGAATAAAAAATTAAATAATATAAAACTTAGGAAATATAATGTACTTCATAACACTAATTAAATACACTGATGGTAAAGTTGTTTTACTAAATTATGAATATAACCCATAACACTTTGTGACATGTGCAGAAACAAATTTAAAAAAAATAGCACTGGGCAACATAGGGTTAAAGATAGCAGAAACGTCTCTCTATTGACCAGAAATGCGCATTATGTCTTATTAAGTTATATTAATAAATAACAAAATAAGTAATGAAATAAAATACCACCTTGTTTTTGGCAAACAAAGCCTTGTGCCTCCTTACCCAACACTTCACTCTGAACTGCTGGACCTACTTTTTCTCCGTTTTGATCTCTTGGGGCTTCTGGAAGGGCTTCTAGAAGGACTGAGACTATGTTTTCCACTTTTCTTTTTCTTATTATTAGATTTTGATCTAAACATTGTAGGTGACCGAGACAAACTCCTTTTATCAACCTTACTTTTTCTTCTTGACTTCTTCACTGACAGCCGATGTTCTTTTCCTCTATTCAAAGATCTACTTCTTTTCCGCTTCTCCCTACTTATGGATCTACTCTTACTTTTACGAGAACCTTTTTTAGCCTTACTCAATGAACTACTTCTACTTCTACGAGAACCCCTCTTCTCCCTACTTTGGGACCTACTTTTACTCTTACGAGAGCCTTTTTTCTCCCTACTAACTGACCTACTTTTACGGGAACTCCTTTTCTCCCTGCTACAGGACCTACTCCTAATTCTGTGAGAATACCTTCTCTCCCTGCTTAAAGATCTACTTCTACTTTTACGATAATCCCTTTTCTCTCTACTACAGGACCTACTTCTAACTCTGTGAGAATGTCTTCTCTCTCGACTAAAAGATCTGCTTCTACTTTTATGAGAAACCCTTTTCTCCCTGGTTCTATGCTTATGGTAAACCCTTTTTTCTCTACTGACAGACCTGCTCCTACTTTTTTGAAAATCTTTTTTCTCCCTGCTTAAAGACCTGCTTGTACTTTTACGAAAACCCTTTCTCTCCCTATTTAAGGACCCACTTCTACTTTTACAGGACCTGTGCTCATTATCACTTTTCCTATTGTGTCTTCTTCTTTCGCTACTGCTGCGTTGGCTTGACCTTTTGTGATGAGAATAAGAATTGTGACTGCCTTTTCTATTTTTAACAACATCACTAGGACTTGGCCTACTACGTTGCTTTCTATGACTATCTGAAGATTTTAGCTCTTTCTTTTCCCTAACTGGACTTCTAGTCCGACTACTATCTTCTGAATCAGTAACACTTGAATCAGCCTTCACCTGTGAAACCTTATGCTCAACGTTACTTTCAGTATCAGATGAACTACTTCCTGTGCCAACTTCAGAATTCTGTGAGTGACTAGAAGCAGTGTCACTATCTGATTCTTCACTTCTATTGTAACTTTCGGCATTTACTTTTACATTCTCTTCATAAACTGGTTTACTTTCTACAGCTTCATGTTTTATATCCCCTCTTTCAGTTTTTTCAGATTTATTTTTAGGACTGTTTGTTAGAACTTCTTGAGATTCATTCTGTACAGCTGGCATTTCAGCTGCTGTATCAGTGTTATGTTTTTTCTCATTTTCATCCAGCTCGGTGGTGTTGGACTGACGTAAATCTTCTTTCAGGGCTGCACAAAAGAGTTTTTTCTCTTCAAATTATGATAAGCAAGAGACAAAAGAAAGGCAATTTACAAAACAACAACAAAAGTTATCAACTTCATCATTACTTATGAATAATGGATTATGAATGTTTAAACATCAAAGTGATTGTATTAAACTCTGTGCTTACCTTTTTGCTTCTGCAGATTTTCCCTTTCTCTTTCAGCAGCTTCCTCTTCTCCTATAGCAGAAAGAATTTCCTTCTCTTTCAAAGCAAATCTTTTCTTTTTTTCACGGATCTTTTGTTGAAGTTCCTCATCAGAATCATCTGAACCACTGTCCTCACTACCACTTGCTTCACTGTTGCTACCATACCCAGTTAGGCCTCCTGTTAAACAAGGAACCCTTCATTTACACAAGTCTTCTAAACTTTAAAGTTATAAAATTAAAACAATTACACTCAAACTTTAAGACAAACTAACCTGTACAACACCATCAGTAATCCTTCAGGAAAGTAAAGTTTCACAAATATTATATAAACAGAAAACTTCCTGAAATCATTCAGAGTACACAATCAAAATATAAATGTGATGTAAGTCACTTAAATAATTCTTAACAATATTTAATATTTTTTAACAGAGAAAAATAGTACAAAATAACCTTGCCAAGAATAAAACTGTAACACAAAAGTAACAAACTTCACAAGAAGTGGAATTGTACAATGTAATGATGTTTCTTTCAAAGAAGAAAACTGATGGAAAAAGTTCAAAATCGCATTGTTATTCACATGTTTCTATTAGCAATAAAAATGTTTATACAGCAACAGTAATTACATATGATAAAGTTGATTTCCTGTCTATTCAAGCACACAATCATATCTTGAAGAACAGCCTAAACAATGAATTACATTTCTCACTAATTGTACAGTTAGATATTATGTACTTAAAAAAAAGATCTTTAAAGAGGTTGGAAGTTAGGAAGAAATGAAAAGGCAAATTATATCACACAAAATTGAAGGTTTGAGACATCAAGTTCATTAACAGAGTAAGAAGACAATCTAAATTTTGAGATTTACGTTAAATACTCTACATAATAAAAGTGCTACTTAAGGTTGAAAAACTTACCAAGTCCACTCGCTAGAGAGGCCAGAGCTGATGAGGAGGCCAGCTGTCGAGCTGGAGCTTACATGTAATGTGCACAGTTTATTAAAGGTTAGAAAACATTATTATTCAAATAAAATAATGAACAGGCCAAATATCATACACTTTTATATGTGACGTTACAGCAGCCATTATCCACCCTATAAAACAATAATAATCAACCAACATATCTTTGACTCAGAAAACACAATTTTCACATTATTATAAACACAGATAATTTTGATATTGCAAAAGCACACATACTAAAAAATTTGGACACATAATGATGATGCAATGTAACTGTTAGGAATATATATGTACATAGTGCTTTAAATTATCATGGTTATCTCACTTCAGAAAAGGAAAATAATTATATAAATATATTTACCAATTAGTGACTTATATACACACTGCATTATTTACAGATTTCATTATCTATCAAACAGACAAATTGGTTTCATTGTTTCATTATAAAATTTCAGACAAAAGAAATTTTTCATTCATAGTATATCTGCAGTTTACTTTTTACACTAACTGAAAAGTAAAATTAATATGCCAATCATATTTTCATTTGTAAAACAGTTTTACTAAAAAAACTTTGTTTATTTATAAACCTTTTAACTTCAATCTTCTTACAAACCACTAGAACAGTTTAACAAGCTACAAGAGTGTACATGTAACTTTATTAAACTGTTACACTTCAATCAAAAGATTAAGAATGACTCTAAGCTGAACAAATGTTTTACTACAATTTCTACAACTATATAGTTGTAAAACTGTTTGAAGTTGATATTTCTTGAGAAGGCAAGGGAATTATGCATCACAAAATATTTCATATTATTTTAATTTACTGTTTACAGATGTACATGTGTTCATATATACACTGATTAATGATGATAAAATTAAACAATTCTAATGTTTCTGTTAAGATTCTGCTCTTCAATTTTAATTAATACAAATGCCTGTTTTATTACTATCAAAAGGTTTGTTCTCAGCTTAGAATCACTATGAATACTAACATCTTTAATTATCACATTAATATTTAATTTTCCATCTTTACATTAAATCACACATCTTGGTTACACTTACTGGAGTTTTAAATATTTCTTCAAAACTTTAAATTTGCAGATACTCAACACTTGTTTACATACTTTAAAGTATTACTTAATTCCTTATTCACCTTATTCACTGAAATACCACATTTTAAATAATTTTCCTATAATTTGAAACACTGGTGAATATATCTTTTAAATCCTACGGTGAGATTAAACAAACATCAATTTGTTCTCTCCTTCTCTTATAGGACTCTATATGTGAGCCTGAATAAAAACATTAATACTACCTTTATTCACAGCTCTTTTGTGAACATCTTCAGCACAAAGCTGCAGTTCTTCATTGGTTACTTCCAGGAGAATTTCGGTCAATAACCTTCTCACTTTCAAAATCTTTGAAAAGACAATACTTCAAATATAAAGGCACCAGATACTCAAACTATTAAATATAAACAACCATTCTATTGTGAAATTTAATGTAAAACTTAACATACTTTATTCTTACAACAATTATGACTTTTTATTACCAAATATCTGATGCAAGTAAAGGGATTTGAAAACACTTATGTTCGTTATTAAAATAATAAAATCTAAGACATGATTATATATAAATCATGTTTTTTTCAATTATCACTTAATATACTCAAAATACATTGGTATTTTTTTTAATTTTCAGCTTGTTAAAGTTAAGTGGTTTCACCCTAAATGAGAATATATAAAATTAAAGGCTATATTTTGGGCACTTATTCAAGGAACAAACATTTTGATTGACACTGTACCTTATGTGAAGTAGTGTTAATGGAAATTTTAAAAGAAAAATATGAATGACTTCATCTATTTTTAACATTAATCTCCTATCCCACTTGCTAAATGTTAAAAATTATGTTACTCAACTTCTTTGTATTTCATTTGTCTTTTTAAACTATGAAAAACAAGGGAAATGAAGCACTAATGAAAAGATACAATAAAGTAAAACAATTATGCACTAAAATGAAGAGAAAATAAAATCTAATAAACTGAAATTTGGAAAATGAAATATATGAGAAACATAGTTATCTAAAAATTATAGTTTGTTTAAAACAATCTTGACAACTTTATGAAGGAACTGACAAAGATAAATAATAGATGCACGTTAAGTGCAAAACTGGTTTAATGCAAGTTACGAGACAAATACCTAAAGAATATTCAATGAATCCCATGAAGAACACCAGAATCAGTAGTTACAAACAAGTTTAACATTATTTTACAATATTCATGCATAGAGAGCTACCATGTAACCATAATTAGAGTTATTTTTATACACTAACTTTTAACATAATAAATCAGTCTTTTTGATTATGAGAATAACAACAAAAAGGTGAAATTAAATTTCAAAGTATCAGTTTAATTATATAAGTATATATACCATTTCTTGTTTTCTTTCTTCCTCAGACTTAATGGGTATTGTAGGGGAAGAACATTCAGTTTTGTCTACATGGGAAGATGATGGACTTCTATTGACAAAATTCTGCTGTGGCCCCTCTTCAGTCTCACTGTCACTTTCCTTAAAAATAGAAATAAATTAAAGTTGGTTTAACATGATGAGAGTACCTCAACTTTAAAGACAAGTTCTTCATTGATTGCTTTATACAATATATCATTTAACAAGGTTTTATTCGAGATTAGAACAAACCTTTTAATATAGGATAAAGTTAGAATTAAAAATTTTTGCTCTGGTGCCTGCAAAACTTTTAAGCCTCTATTTCAATGCAGTTCTTTAAACATAATTATCTTTAGAAAATGTAGGTGAACTGATTGCTTAAGATATTAAAATTATTAAGATTTAAATATTGGATTAATACATTATTTATTTTACAATCTCAATGCTGTTTTCTATCATTTTAAGCTTGTAGTAACACATACTCAACTATATGTCTTATCTGTACTGATTATTTACAAGTTCATATCCTTTTTGTTGTAGTTAGCATGGTTACTACTGAAAACAACATCCTTACAAGTTGAATTTTATTCACAAGTTCATATCCTTTTTATTGTAGTTAGCATGGTTACTACTGAAAACAACATCCTTACAAGTTGTGTATACTATACCATCTATAAATATCTCTTATGCTTATTATACACAAAGCAGGATATTAAATAATTAAAATGGATAAAATACCACAGACTGTACGGAGAGATATACTGAGGAATGATAATTCTATTTTCCAAAAGATTTTTTATAAACATCAACAAACTAGAAAAATATTTTGCTATTAAAATCAATGTATAGTTTGAAACAGTTATTCAGTATCTAGTAACACAATCCAAGTGGCATATTAACATATTTGTACTATAAGCAATATACTAAAAAAAAACTCAAGAGTATTCTCTTATCTCACACACCACTTTTGCATAGGCTCTTAGCCAAATACACTTTTATCAACATAATATTCAAAGAATGTCTACTAATTCAATCTAAATGATCTATGATAAAATAAAATAATACTTAATATTTGAACAACTTTAAGTAGTAACCTGGAAATCTCTCTAGAATTAACAACTGGATCCATCTTTATGCTTATATATGTAAAAACAATTCTGGTCTTGCAAGACACTTTTAATATTAATACTAAATGTTTTTTCTGAAAGTATGATTAACAAAAAAACACTCAATTTATGTTGTGCTTTGTACATTTAAGTTTAGAATAATGCTGTATTTAAATAAATGGCATTTCATGTAAATACATTATATATAAATAAAGTTCTGAACTTATTAACAGAAACTGTGCTCAGAATGTATTTTTATGATCCTACAAAAATATGCATGCAAAATTCAAACAGTTATATGTGGTATATTTTTCATACAGTCATCCTTTTCCATCATTAAATCATAATATATTGTTTTCTTTTGAATTATTATGATTTAAATGTCATCAATATTCATAATATTTAACAATATGATTCCATGAAAAGAAGTAATGTCAAAATGTTTGGTTTAAACATATTTTCTGGAGCTGTGTTTGCCTATTTATAAAATGATCCCATGCATAAGATGACCTTTATTGTGAAGCAAGTCTAGGATGCTACTTTTGTGAAGAAATTCTTAGGACGTTTTTTTTTTTTCAACTGTGCTTATCCACACTCTGGGGTTAACCAATACAAGTTTGTTTTTTTCATATTACCAAAATACACATAATACAGCTGTTGATGTAACCAGTTTGTATTATTAACACAACATACATTAGCAACTTATGTACATTTATGAGTTATGTAATAAAGTCAAGAGAGAAATTAAAAAACAATGGTCTCAACTCACAAATTTGCTCTTTAGTACTTGAGCAGGGGAGCTATGAGTGTCTTCTTCTTCTTCTTTAACTCCATGTTCTACAACCACTTTATCTTCCTTCTCGGTTTTCAGTTTTTGTTCCAATTCCAACTTAGCTTTTTCTTTTTCCATTTTTTTCTGACGTTCTCTTTCCATTTTTTCCAAACCTTCTCGAATCCATGCTGGCAGTTGCTTGCGTTTTACAGCATCTGTAAAACATTTTTATTACTTGAAAATATATTTCACACAGATAACTGTCCAGAAAACAGATAGCTATTACTTCATACTACGGTTACTAATACAGATTACACTATAGTGCAAGGTAACAATAGTTTGTACCATGGTTACTAATACAGATTACACTATAATGCAAGGTAACAATAGTTTGTTTTGTAAAGAAGCAAGTAAAATTTTGAAAACCCAAATACAATTAAATGGATAAAACATTTTTAAAAAGCAAAAAATAAATACGCCGTGTTCTATATTGCAAAAATAGTTAATGAACATCTTAGAAATGATTTACAAAACCCAACCTCTCTTTGAAAAAAAAAGTTTCAGTTTTTATATTTCTGATGCTGTTAGACAAACTAACAAACCTAGTTGTGTTGTATCCTACAAATTAACAAACCTAATTGTGTTGTATCCTACAAATTAACAAACCTAATTGTGTTGTATCCTATAAACTAACAAACCTAATTGTGTTGTATCCTCCAAGCTTTTATTTAATTCATTATCACTGAAGTCTTTTTTGTTTTTTTTCATGAAAGACGGAGGAGCTAAAATGTCTGGAGGCTGAAGAACTGGCTGCCAAAACTGTGGAAACTGATGGTCAGGCTGTGTGAACTGAGGATCTGGTTGTGAAAACTGATGATTTGGTAGTGGAAATTGAGAATCAAGTTCTGGAAACTGAGGCTCAGACTGTGTTTGAGGAAACATTGCCTAGATATGCATGAAAAACACAAATTACAATTTCATTATTTAAAAAAGTACAGACATTAAACATATGTCCTGATAATGAACCATCTTAATGAGAAAGAAATCTAGATCTTCTCTAATTACTTCCCCTAAAAAATTACACATTTTGAGTTTTGTTTTGTTTACTAATATGCTTTACAATAATACACCATCTTGAAGTATTCTGTTAAATTACTCTGAGTTTTAGAAAAATTTTAGAATAAATGCATGTTGAAACATCAATATAACATTCACTAGACATTCTGAACTGTCCTAATAATGCAATTATGATTAAACACCAAGAAACCACCAGACAGCACAGTATAAACAAGAAATATCTAAGAAAATTACAAGATCATTTGCAACCAAACAAACACTTTTGATTTTATCAGATATGGAAAATAACCTTGGTTTTTGCCATCAATGTTTTGATTCAAACTTGAGGTTATAAAATTTTTAAAAAATAACAATATTTAAAAATAATAATTAAAAATATTTCAGTATATCACTATGAAGTTTCTTTTTTTAATTGTGACTTATTTTTTGATACAATGTTTTGAGCTAAAGTCAACAATGCTTTCACCTAATATGGAAGTATACCAAAAAACATTGTAATCTACTTATAAACAGAAGTGTAAATTTCTGAAACAACAACAGAGTTAATTCACCAAGGCAGAACAGTCACAGGCAACTCTGTTTTCTTCAAAGGTAACTATAATGCTCTCAACATACACACCTGATTGAAGGCATATTGATCTGACCCATGATTATACTCATAGCTTTGGGCGTTCAAGGGTAGATTACCATGCATGTGTCCATATTCAAAGGCCTCCTTCCCCACTGCAGTGCTGGTGGTGGCAGAATCTTCTGATGCAGGTCCCCAAGGTGCAGGCATGTTCATTCCCCAGCCTCCCCAGTAATTACCAATCATGTTTCTAGGGACAAATGTCCCATCTGGAAACAAATTTCAAAACTATTTTCTTTTAAAGAAATAAATAACTCTTTAGTAGTATTGCTTGCTTTCTTTAGTCATCTAGAAGATTATTTATTTATGATTTACTACAACATTGTGTAGTGTTATATTTACAGATGTTCTCTCTAGTTTTGATACAAATTTATTTTACTACATTATTCACAAAAATTTAACTGTCTTTCAGACTATATCTATTAAGTGAAACATTAAAGTAGCTGTCACATTATGCATGAAAAAATGAGACTTTCATGAAATGACCATTTACCTGTTTTGAAAATGTATTCATAATAGATACTCACTCACTCACACAAAATTACCATATTCCTTGCACTTCTGCCTAAGAGATTTGCATGCTACTAGATTTGTGGGGTGAACCATTCTACATTGACAGTGTCGTCATCACCCTACTTCTCACCATATTGTTCTAACTCCAACTGGTGATAATTCTCCAAAGTCCTCCCATCACAGAATGACAAGGATGTTCCACTTAAAAAAGTGGAGAGACCTGGAAAAGTGCCTAGAGCTCCTGGAGACAGTGCAATGCATGACCATGAAACATTATTTTTAAAAGTAAACCTATGCGAGCCATAGAAGTAGGTACTCAATTCCTTGGTGTTGGGTTTTTCCATAGTTCAAGGAATTGGTATGGCCTAGATCAAACAACTGAGTAACACTATAAACAACTAGAGTACTTCTAATGATCTTTTGGAACACCCTATCTCACACTGAGCAATGGAAGAACCAAGACAGATGAGCTGAGCACTTTCAGTTGCCTGTGGCTTTATGTGGATTTTGGAAAAGAAGCATAACCTTCAAAACAACATTAGACACCTAGTGAGATCCATAAAAATAAAATATACTTACCTTTCTCAAAGCTGGTATGTATGTGTAGTGAATAATAGTGAATCAAAACCCCTGCAGGAGACAAAGCAATCAGATGACAAAAATAACGGTAGACAGAAGTATGCATATCCATCCACATGTCAGCCTGAAGGGTTTTATTCAAATGCTGATGAGAATGAGACTTAAGAAAGTTAGACAGTTGGCAAATCTAGTGTGACAAAATGTGAAAAGAGGATCACCTACCCAAGAAGCCTAAGTATTAAGAAGAAAGGTCTGGGTCAGATAAGAAAATGATATATAGACATCCAAATGATAATGACAAGAGAGGAAAGATGATACGTTAAATAAAAAGTATCAACAACTTGAATGAAGTTCATGCAAGTGTGTGGAAAGCACAACATAGTCCCGTTAAAGCAAAGAAGTAAGACAAAAGGGTTGAAGAAGAAGAAAGAATTGGAATAAAGTGTAAAATACAGTAAGAGAAAGCAACTGGGAATACAAAATGCAGAAAATACAGATACCCCAAAACCAGCAAGGTAGGTAGGTGAGTATTTCATGTTTATTGGTACAAAACTACTAGGCTATCTGTGACAAACAAGATGTAGTATATTATAATGGTATATGGAAATGAAGGTAAAAATACGTAAAATATGTAAAATTAAGACCTGCCAGGAAGACTGAAGCATTAGTTCAAACTTGCTATCAGTCACTTGAAGTTGGCCTTTCCAGTCCTAGGTTCAGGTCAAAATAAAATTAAAATGTGTAAAAGAAATCATGCTAAAACAGTGTATAGTCCAATAAAATCCTTAAATTAAGCTAAAGAGACCAATGACTCTTAAAAATGTAAAAACATGAGTGAAGCAGCAATAATCACCTATGACATTGGATAATGTCAAGAGCAAACCTACCTTAAAAATACGTTTAAAATGGCATCATTGTTCTTGGTTGTAACAACGGCATGATAATAAAATATGTATGATTGTGACCTGAGTGCCACACAGACCACACACTGATGCACCAGTACCAGATAAAAGAAAGTTGTGAGTTAAAAAACTGTGACCAATGCATAGCCTAGCCAAAACAAGTTCCTCCTTTCAATCTTTACAGAAAAAAAATGGCCAAAGAGCTAAAAAAGGCTTGATTTGAAAAAGCTTATTATTTTGTTGCTCACTCCAGGTCGACTGCCGACTAGTGAATAGTTGGGTTTTGATAAATGGACCATAGTCAATGTGTGGAACAGGTCCAACTAATGTATTGCCAGACCAATGAAGCACAAGTCTGAGTTCCAACAGTGTAAGAGGGTGATTGTAGTCACAGGGATGATCAGTTGAAAAGGAAAGAGGCAGATGTTCAACTCATGTTTTAAAAGCTAAGAAGGAAGGGGATGAGTTTGAAGAGCTAGATACATGAGAGAAACATTCACCAAAAGTATTGGCAATGCTCTGAGCATCAGCAACCTCATGGCCATTGAATATTAAGATAGAGAGGGGGGCAGAAGTATACCATCCACTCACCTTCCAGATCTTGTCCCATATGACTTTTGAACTGGTGGCTGAAGAAATGCTGGAAGTATATCTAATCCAAGATTCCTTCTGGCTTTGACGTCTAACTTGCTAAGCCTGTGCAGGGGCTTGCTGAAATGCAATGAGGTTTGTAAGCGTGGGATATCTACGAAATTTATCCCAAGCACGTTTCTGAGCTTTTCGTGTTATAGAACAAGCAGAATTCCACCAAGGGTGATGATGCCATGGGACAATACAATTAGTTACTGCTGCTACACAATCATCTATTGATGATTTACATAAGATGGCAGGATCAAGTTCTGAGAGAGCAGTGAAAGAGGGTCAGTTGACCTAGTCCAACTTCCACTGAGGCACATGGGTCAGGTGGCACTGACCAAGGCCAACCTTTCTTAATATGATAGGAAAATGATCACTACCCCATGGATTGATGTCAACCTCCCAAGAAAAGAAAGTGAAAAGCAAAGGTGAGCAGACAGAAAGATCTATAGCAGTAAATGACTGACTGGGTGCATAAAAATAAGTGTAAGAGCCAGTATTGAAGAGAGACAGGTTGTGATTTAGCACAACCCCTCACATCAATACTAGAACCACCCCAGAGGGGAATATGCCCATTAAGATCCCCAGAAGTAAAAAGGGGGTTGGCAGTTGTTCAATGAGGGCATCAAGGTCTGAGGGATGATATTTTTTTCCAGGGATAAGGTACAAAGAGCAAACAGTGTTGGTACGACCCAAGGAGATACGGATAGCTACAGCCTCCAAGGGCGTATTCAATGACAAGGACCAGGTGGGCACATGTTGATCAACCAGCATTGCTACACCCCCATATCCTTGTTCTACACATGACCTGTCATTTTGGTATAAGGAGTATTGTCGAATGGTGACTGTATTAGTTGTTTTTAAAAATGTTTCCAGTAAAGAAAGACATTTGGGATGATAAAAGGCAATCAAATCCTTGATGCCATTCACATTTGACTGAAAACCTCAACAGTTTCTTTGGATTAGCGTGGCAATTTTACTTTATTTTGGAGGAGAATATGGCATGGAGACCTTCTGTTTGTGACCTCGCTTCTTTTCTTTACTGGATGTAGGTTGGTCACTCTCTAGTGATCTGCTCTGGATTGAGTAGGCAGATCGGAGTTTGTAGACATACGTTCCAGTGATTGAGGACATGAACAAATGGGTTGTTTAATTTTTGGGGTGTCAAGAAATGAAGACCCCATGGAAACACATGGGCTTGAACAAGGTGAAGTTGGGTAATGACTGGAAGATGTGGTAGGAATAGAGATAGAAGTAGATACTGATTCATTAAATTTGTTGATTTTGGAGGGTATTAGATTAAGATGTGCTGTTAAGGATTCTTTAGGAGGTACGGAAAGGTCTGTCTGGAGTCCTACTGTAGTAGTGGAATGGATTACAGCAGTATAAGTCCAAGATCGAATTGGGAATAGTAATGTCTGAGCCTCTGGGAAAGAAGTATTATGAACTGTCTTGAACTGTTGTACTTCTTTCTCTTCCACCCTTTTAAGGCAAGAAGTAAAATAGAAATGATGTGGACCATTACAGTTAACACAATGCAGTCCTAGTTGGAATTCAAAAGCATCAGGGTCATTACTAGCACAACAGGCACATGTCAAGGAACCACAGCAAGATGTTTTCGTGTGACCAAATAGTTGACAATGAAAACATCTAACAGGGTTAGGAATATAAGGCCATACCTTACAATTCAGATATCCTGCCTTGATTGTGGAAGGAGGACATGATGTTGTAAATGTTAATACTAGATCATTTGTTGGCTCCATAATACTGTCTCTACGAGTAAAACTTCAGCGCGTGGCTGTAACACCTTGGCTGATGAAACCTGCGACGATCTCTGACTCTGAAAAAGTCTTTATATCCTTCTCAACTATAAATACTCTGAAAAAATTCAAAGTAGAGTGAGGAGTAACCTCAATGGGTATATCCCCAATGGCCCTCAACTTCAAGAGGAGTTTGGAATGTTGTGATGAAGCTTTTTCCACTAAAATGTCCCCAGACCATAATTTTTTTACTGATTTAGGTAAGTCAGCAAGCTCTTCTAAACCCTTCTGAATAAAATATGGAGACATCTGCCCTAAGGGTTTTTCAGTTAAAGAATGTATAATTAAAAATTGTGGGACAGATTCGAGTTTTGAATTTGACAGTACAGCCATCAATGCATGGTCGTTTGCCAAAAGTCGGATTTTTCTCTATGCTGTCATGCTTTTTTATTTTTTTTATTTTAGGGGTTTCCATAATAAAATAAAAGAATATTTTGGTGCCCACTGACCATACCCACCATGAAGCTCTATGAGGGGATGCACTACAGTGCCATATAAGGTCACTGCAGCAACGCCAAGGTTTTGTGAGCACTATACCCAAACACCAGCATCAGACATAATCTCCACTACACCTGTTGAGGATCTCCTACAATGGCACTTAGTTGACCCTGGCTCAAAAGGACTATCTGATTGATCTACAGGAATTCAAGGCCAAAGTGGTGTGTTGGAGTTGAACTCTTCAACCACCAGGATCCTCTCCTCCCCTTCACGGGTCACAACACATGGCAAACACGGAGGTGAATGTTTAGATCCTAGAGGAGGTAAATCTCTCTCTAGTACAGAACCTTTTCTGGAAGGTCCCCTCACCATGTACAGGAATCCACATTGAGGGGAAAACCAGCAAGAGTGGAAAAACTTAGTTAAACAACCAAGTGAAAAGGATTGGAAGATGGGCAATATTAGGATGGTCAGGAGGAAAGTAGAGGCAGATGGGCCTGCATCAAAGAGGTGAATTGAAGGACAATGGGAATGTGATCATTTAAAAAATACCAAACAGAAACCAGTTAAAATGGGATAGAGAATAATATCAAACAAAACATTCCACCAAACTTAATAGGAAATCATCATATAAAGGACACATGATCCAATAGTTTAACCTTGTAGGGAATGGATTGGATAAATCTGACATGTGAAAATGAAGGGAACATATCACTGAGAGTGAGAGAGAGATGCATAATAGGAGCAAGACAGTAGAAATGAAGGAGAGTGGACCTGGATGCCAAATGAAGGAGCAGAGAAAAGCAGAGCTGAGTCTGCCCATGAAGCACCATTAAAAGAACTTGAGAAGAATAATCAAATATCAATGTGAGGGCATTAGGTAGCAGATCAGGAGCAAGACAAATATACATAAAAAGGGAAGACCAATTATGGCTGAAAGCAGAAAGCATTAGCTGATATGGGAAACTTTGGAGCTGAGAGTAGCAAAGGTAGTGATGAGAGGCATGCCCAATGGAGTAGAAACAACAAAACCAGGAAATGGAGAGACCACATAGTGTGTAGAACCATAGGATGAGAAAGTACTAAGTTCAGAGACATATGCACCAAACTAGTTATGAGACAAACTCAAAATAGCAAGTCCAATGCATGGAAGCAAAAGGTCCTGCAACAACTTACACTTTGACAGTTGAAATATACAATGACTGGGAAAGAAATGGAGTAGATCCTGCTCAATTAATCCAAGAGAAGGGAAGGAAATGGAACAAGAAGCTAAAGGACATGGAAAATGTTTGGAGGATAACAATCATGCTACATCTGAAGTCATTCTAGAAAGAAAAGAAGGCAATTTATACTTATTTTGTTTTTTTTAGTGGTTACAAAGTCAGTCAAATTGACCAACCTTGTACATGGTCAGGGTAGAGAAAATAAGATATAAAATATAGCTTTATTGAAAACAAACATTTGAAATATATATGTAAAAACGGCTCGTTTGGGTTGAGAAAATTTTTTTACGTAGGAGTGAACAACGTTTTGAGCTTCTTCGGTCATTGTCAGGTTCACAAAGAAAGAGAGAGGTAACTGACCGGAAGCTGACCGCATGTTTGAAAGGGATTGTGTAATGAGTGTCAGAATATAGAGGGTGGGCTTAGATGTTTGAATACACAATTTTATTTATTTATTTTATTATTTATTATATTATATTTTAATATAGATATAAAGGTGTTCCTTTGTATTGGTTTATTTTGGATTTAAGTTGTTGTATAAGTAAGGCTTCTTTAATTTTGCATTTGTTTATGTTTGTTTTTTTATTTTGTATTTGAGTGTTTTCTATGGTTATGTGTTTATTTGACTTCCAGTGTTTGAAAACGTGTGAAGGTGACTTTTTATGTTCTTTAAATCTGGTTTCCATTTTTCTACTTGTTTCTCCAATATAGAAGTCATGGCAATTATCACATTGTATTTTATAAATAATGTTGGTGTTGTGTTTGTCAGTGTCGTTTTTACATAGTATAGACCTCAGTTTTGTGCCTGGTTTTTGAATAAATTTGGTATTAACTGGAATGTCATATTTTGTTACTAGTTTTTGCCAAATGTTGGTTATTTTTCTGCTGATGTTGGGAATATATGGTATGCAGCAGTAAATGGTTTTGTGATTTTTTGATTCGTGAGATGTTTACTTTTGTTGGTTGATTTTCTTTTATGTCCAGGTGTGTGCATATAATGTTTTCTACGGTTTGTGGAGGAAACTTATTGATGTTGATGAAGTATTGTTTTATTTTGTCTAATTAATTGCTAATTTTATCTGGTGAGCATAGTTTTATGGCTGTGTTTATTTGGTTTCTTAGTATGTTGAGTTTTTGTTTTGTTTCATGTGCTGAGTCCCAAGGAATGTATAGTCCAGTATGGGTGATTTTTTGGTGGATTTCTGTTTTAAATTGTGTATTGGTTCTTGTAATTTTGAGGTTAATAAATGATATTTGATTGCTTCCTTCTTGTTCACATGTGAAGTTGATGTTGGGATTTATAGTGTTAATGTGATTGAAAAAATTAAGTGTGTGTTCTGTAGATGTGAATCCTGCAGTCTTGTCGTCTACATATCTGTACCAGTATAGTAGTGGATGTAATGATGTGTTAATTGCTTGTATTTCAACTTGTATCATAAAAATATTTGCTAGAACTGGTGATACTGGGTTGCCCATGCTTAGGCCATGTGTTTGAAATGTATTTAGGGTATTTTAAAGAGATTATACAAAAGAAATGTGGTTTTTGAAATGAAAAACATTTTTAATCTTAACATTAAAAATCACTTTGCACATGGACTATTAAAATGCATTCAATATATTCTAGAATTTTTTTTTTAGTTTGTTAAAAACACTTAACTAAAAATGATTTTTTTTTGTATGTGAAAGGCTTATGTTCACTGTTTGTAAAGTAAAACACATTATATCAAAAGTAAGTAGTATCAAATCTATGAAGACTCTATACAAGTACAAAAAGGTCACATGGTCAGTGAAATTGACCAAGCCTGTGTGGAGAGGATCAAAATCTTAAATAGTTTTACTCACAATTTAACTACGAATATTTTTGTTACAAAATACGAGGGCTGTTCAAAAAATACGCGGACTGACGTCATAAAACAAAATGTTCTTTATTTAGAAGTTACAGGTCTGGGACCCCTTCAAAGTACTCTCCTCCCCAACCCACACACTTATCCCAACGGTGTTTCAACTTGTTGAAACAGTCCTGGTATGCTTCTTTTGTAATGTTCTCCAGCTCCTTCGTCGCATTTGCCTTAATCTTGGGAATCGTCTCAAATCTTTTTCCTTTCAAGGGTCTTTTGAGTTTGGGGAACAAGAAAAAATCACAAGGAGCAAGGTCAGGTGAGTAGGGGGGTGGGGAAGAACAGTGATCGAGTGTTTGGCCAAAAACTCACGAGTTCTGAGGCACAAATTTCGCAGCAACACGGTGCATCTTCAATTTTTCAGTCAAAATCTCGTAACAAGATCCAACTGATATCCCACACTCTTCAGCAAGCTCCCTGACAGTCAGATGTCGATTTGCCCGCACCAGGGTGTTGATTTTGTCGACGTGTGGGTCGTCAATTGACGTGGAAGGACTTCCAGGACGCTCATCATCTTCAATGGACTATCAACCATCCTTAAAACGTTCATGCCACTTGAAATATGCCGTATGCCTCATAGCAACATCACCGTAAGCCGTGTTAAGCATAGCAAAAGTTTCAGTCGCAGATTTTCCAAGTTTAACACAAAATTTCACAGCAAGTCGTTGCTCCTTCAGGTCATTCATTCTGAAATCCGCCAAACGAAAAAATCGCACTTCACTTAAAACCGCGTAGCTAATACACAAATGAAGATATCTGCAATCGAGAAATGGCGTCGGTAATCAGCCAATCTGTGGAACCTAGCGACACCAAGCAGATTCCCCTGGAACCAACTGGAGCCGCGCAATTCAAACAGTCCACGTATTTTTTGAACAGACCTCGTATTACAACATATAGTTTTACTACGTAAAAAAATACAGGTACTAATTTTCTGAAGAGATTATTAAACAGTCTTATCATTAACTAAGTGAAAATCTACAGTTATGAAATTTGGAATTTTAGACAGCCTAAGATATGTCTATCTCTGTTACCTTAAACATTTTATAACATAACAAATGTTTGCTATTAATAGAAATTTCAATTCAAATATCTGAAAGGACACAACTAACCTCCCATGGAATTTACTTGGGAATCCCTTCCATTAGATACACCAGGCAATGTAGTTTCTGTACTTGTCAATATAGGTTCTGGCAATGGAGGGTTGCTATCTTCAACTGGAGGTGGTGGAGGTGGTAATGGTGGTGGTGGTGGAGGAGGTGGTACCTCTTGATCTATAGGTAAAGAGGTATCTTCAACTGTCTGCTGAAACTGTTGCATCTGAATCCATTGCTTGGCCAAAGCTGCCCAATCAACTAGAAGAATATATGTATAGGCAAAATTTTAAAACATTTGTTTTTAAAAATTACACATACATATCTATATACATACACACAACTATCTTTACGATAGGACTAAGTACAAACTCGAATTAGCAAACAACTATTCACAAAGAAATGTTTATTCCCATTTCATGAATTTCATACACAACACACAGTAGAAAATTCAGTTTAGTTTCAAAACAAATAGAAATTTTTATTCAGAAAAATTTAGCTTCTGCCATCACAAATATATCTGAGTAGATAATAATTTACATTTTTTCATTAATAATTCATGACATACTTTTAGTTCACATAAAATATTATTCCTCACATTTAATTCAAAAAGCACAACTGTTATACAAGGACACATCAAAGTACTCAACAGAATATTATACAGATATAAGGTTGAATATGTAATATTAAAATTATTTCAAATGTCAAATCAGGAAGACAAATGACAGCAGCTATAAGCTGTGGTGGAACAGGATATACAAGAACTACATTTTGTTACTGATTGCTTTTAAGAAGAATATGTAACAGCCTTTGCAGATGCAAGATATTTATACTCTCAGAGTATAAAGATGTGTTTAGTTAAAAAATTTAGAATTTTGAAGATATAGATATCTCTTATATTCATGACATTGGAAACAATGGAATAAGGATTAATCTGAGGCATCAGGACTATCTAGAAAGAGACATGCAATAAGTTGGAACACAATGAAAAGTTTATAATGTCTTGTAACATGTGAAAAAGGGCAGTGGCAAAACCCATTCACAAGCAACAGTACCCCACACAACCAAGAATGACCTCAATCCAAAAAAGAATACGAGTTGTGTACAAAAGTTGCTTTTATGAAATATCCATTCAACCATCACACACCTCCTGAAACTGGAGAGGAGAATGAGATGATGTTCATGTTATTCCAAATGAAAATCTACTCTTCAAGTTTGTGTGATTGCAATCTTGAAAATGTTGTTCTTATATAACAGATAGCTTATGAAAAGCATCAAGTGAGGACAAGTGTGCTTTGATTATTACACCCTTATGTGGAGCTTTTTCAACATAAACTACATATATAGTGCTATGGTCAAAATGCAAGGAAGTCAGATACAGCATGACTAGACATGGAAAAGTAGGCTGTAATGCCTTGGTGAAGCTTCAAGATCATTTAATGTTACATACCCAACTTCTTTATAACTAAAACACTCACCCTGCTCATGTGGCACATTATGGTACATAGAAGCTTGTAGATGCCAGTGTTGCCAAGGTCCTCCTTCCCACATTTTAAGCTATAAAAAAGAAGAAAAGCAAACAAGGAGTAAAAAAACATTTTCATATGCAAGCAAAAGAAAAAATTAGTGTTACAAAATATTTCTATATTACCAGAGATGCCAACTATTTCAAATAACTGAGCATAATGATTGTAGACAGACCCTGTACAGATATTGTACAACCACTGGATACAGTTTTGAGTCATCCATGTCTGTGGGATCCATCTGTGGCTAAACTGTAAACACTGTTAGTAAGTATGCTTGAAATCATTTTGTCATCTTCACAACCCAACATTTGTACAATGGCTGTAGTTTTGGTTCTAGCACAGCCATATTTTTTCGCTATATCAGAGTCTGGAAACATTTTGCTGAATAGATGTCCTACATGATCGGCTACAGCTAGGGGTAAGTTATGAGCAATGATGAATTGCGTGAATATTATTTCTGCATTTATGGCTTCATATTCTGAATTCTTATTCATAAATGTCGTTATCTGCATCGTTGTTGTCTTCGTCTCAGCCTTTTGTTGGCGAGATGCCGATTTTGTACGTCTGGAACAACCGTTTATCCTGCCATGCGCCACAGAAAAATCAATGTGACAAACTGTACAAAATGCATGACTGTCACTGACTTTTGATGCAGTGACCGGATATTTTGCACTATACTCTTTCCTAAACTTATGATTCACAGTTTTAGTCCTTTTAGATTTGCCAGAAACAAGACAATCTGGTGAACAGGGCCTCTTTTCTCCCATCTTGTGAACGATCACATTGGCGTTTCTAAGCTGCTTAGAAAACGAGAAATACCCATCTATGTGAGCACTGATTGGCTGACAAGCACCGATGATATAACTATAGATTCCCCCACATACCCAGTATGGAGAAGCACTGCACTTGAACTATTGGTAGACGTCGAAGATATAAATATTTTTTATTATTTTAAGCACAAACATGATTATCTCAAGTAGCCATTTGGACTATGTCTTTTATTTATTATTAAAATTTATTTGTATCTCACTAGAAATTTTCTTTTCACCCCTTTCAAGCCCTGGGGGAACAATTTATCACTTTATTGTATAGGCCTATATAATATATAATAATTTGGGAGTTGCAACAAGTTGTAATATTTGTCTGTATGAACATACAGTCATAATGTATACACCAAAATCGTGATGATTACGCTCAAGTTGTAATGGTTGGCATCTTTGTATTACTCACAGACTGTGATACAATAAAAACATTGAGCACAAATTACAACTGTATACATATACAAACTGAATGATTTACTTACTTAAATAAAACTTCTAATAAATACAGAAAATATGATACTGTGGTTTAGAACAGATGAGAAAAATAACTATTATAACCTCCATTCTTGACTTGAGATGCACACCAATAAAAAAGTAACTAAATATTACTGGCTATTAAACATTATAAGCCTCTACACATAATGAACTAAAAGCTGTAAATCAGTTAATTACAAAATATGTTGGACAGACCCCATCTGAAGAACTATTTAAGAAAGGATATTGTATTATTTTTTTAGGGTTCAGTAAAAATCTACAAGAATGATTTCAGCTTTGAAGAAGTTATGTTTCTGCTGAATAGAGTGATGGTTTTAAAGTAGCTAGAAGCACAAAGTATTAATGAATAGCTTAGCAAGAATAAGAACACAAGTTTAATACTGAGAAGTGAGAGTAAAGAATAACATGTTATGTCCGCCACATTACATGTCATATGGAGTGACAACAAAGCATCTTACCAGAACTTATCAGGCTGAGTGGAATATGACAGACATAGCAGTGGTGCAGGCATTACTTACCAATTTTCATGAATAGCAACCACTGTTAAATGAGCTACCTTAAGTGAATTGTAATTATTATTATTAATTTTATTTAAACAATGTATGAAATAAGACTTGTATATTGGGCTGTGCATGCAGCCTACTCTCAGGCCAATTATGGTTGTCTGCAAGGAACTATGGTTATCCACATTTGAATGAACAAATTAGTTGATTAATAAAACTTACAAACTTGGTACTACACTGTCCTAAGTCAAACATCACACTACAATGCTCATTAATTGATAAAAAATAGCAATTTTATTGAAGAACTTTATGAACAGAATATGACACCTTTCTCTTTATCATATTTCTGCCACGGACTGTAATTTTGCCAGACACTTTGGAATATTCTTTTGCATTTGTTTTGATCATATATATGACTGCTAGTCTCTCTCCTTGAAGACTTCATCCCTACTTTGTCTTGATCACTTATCTTTGACACACAGTTAAAGCAAAAGAGCAAAGTTTGCTTTGCCAATCCACATCTACAACTTACATCAAAAACAGTATCAAAAAATAAACATGGCATTATCAACATCTATTAAATGGCAATCTGTTACTGGTTACAGACTGTGGCAGGCTATGTCCTGGATAACTAAACTGCCATGAGATTGAGCCACATTACAGCTGTCCTACAGATAACACAGTGGTGCATTTGAGTTGACTGGCAATAACTGACAGTATTTTTCAGAAAACTGTAAACCACTAATTTTGAACACTTTTTTTGCAATTTTTTTGAGGTAAGAATTAATAACAAGCTGTTTTTTGTTGTTTTTAAGGTAAGAAAATTATGATGTTGCTTCAGTTACTTTTCAAATAGGCTTTTCAAATAGCCTCAGTGAAGTCTGAAGAATACAGGGCTCATGCTGTCGCTCGCCATATTCACCAATGGCTATTATTTTTGTTTTTTGGTGAAGAAAAATTGTAATTGGCAAATATACGGGCGAAACACTGTTTGTTTACAAAATGCTAGACTGGTTCATTACATCAACATTTTTTTAATGCAACTATGCAGTAAGCAGATAAAAATCAATAACCCGTCTGCATTCATGCAAGGTCATAGTCAGGATCGATAAACGTATGAAAAATTGTTCAATCAACAGCGACCTAACGGCTTGACACGAATAACTCATTTATATGTGGTTGATTAGCGGCGCTATAGTTAAAGGACAACCCCGAAGATTGTGATGGCTTTCACACATGTAATTACATTATCTAATGGCACAAGTTTAGTTTGTTGATGTTTGAGTAATGATATATATTTTATTAAGCAGGGCTCTCACTAGAGAGACTTGGGAGAAGTGGTCTCCCAAAACAGACCAAACCTCAAGGAAGCTCAAGGAAAAGTCATCTTATACAGATTATATTATGGAAGAAAAGAATGCTATTGACTGTAAACTTTTCCATAATTTTGTAAAATTAGAGCAAAACTTCTCCCTGGTTTGCAAGTCTAGAGAGACCCCTGTTTAGCAGCATGTAATAACAGTTACTTTTAATTTAGTGACTCATCTTCCCATGTCATTATTGTAATGATTTGTGTGTGAAAAACATTGAACTTTGTAACTGTGAAACTCGTTTTATAATAAATTGGATAAATGATAAATTCACTGAAATAAAATGTATGATATGAACTCAGTTGTCATTTATTCTTTGACTGTCTTATCGTATGTGACTGGCTGGAGGGTTGGATATGGATCAAACCTATCTGGCTAAAACACTGGCTAAAATTGACTACCAAAAAAATCATTTGGCTAATAGCCTGGATGCAGAAAAATTTAGTCCAGGGTAAGCCCTGGGAATAGCTACAGGTGGAAGACAATAACCTGAAGATGAAGATACAATGATCCAATATACATGGTGAGATATGAATGTATGAGTAGTATTCCACATGTCAACTGAAGAATTTTCTCCAAAGGACGATAAAAATGAGACACCAATAAAAAGGTCAGGTGTCTGATTTAATGAGAAGATGGTAAAGAAGAATCAGCTAACTGAACTAAAAGTTAAACCCTACTGGTGAGGGTGGAAGGAGAAAGATCATAAACAGACAATTTCTGTCATGGAATAAAGGGATAGGAACTGGTACCATGGAAGGAAGCCTTGCAGGAAATATAACATCAAAGAGCATGTACAGGACATAAAAGTCTAACTAGATCAGACTGAAAATAAAGGAAAAGAAATGGGTAAAAAGATGGAGTTACCCTCTCAAGATACCAAAGTTTTGTGGAGGAAAGAATGATCCATATAAAGGAGAATATATGTGGAATGATAAAAAATATGTGAAACATTAACAGCAAATAAATTTGACTTCCATCATCCACAGGCTAAAAGGAGAAGAAAACAAGTCTGAAGTGAGAAATAAAATAATGAGCATGAGAGATGGTGATTTGAATGGAGGCAAAGTGAAGCAGTGAAGAACCACATTGACATTCCAATCTGGAATGCATTAATAGGAAAAAGAGTAGAAGTGAACACACTACAGTACTTGGAAAAATTAAAAATGTGGACAAGGCAGCCTATTAGCCTGTGATTGAGGAGACAGAAAACCCCTGATCAAAACACCAAGTGAGGAAAGCTGCAATATGAGGAAGAGTTGGTTGAGTAGGTGAAAACCGAACAGAAAGACCAATGGTGGAAATTTTTCCAATTATATTGATAAACTTCCCAGGATGAAGGGCAAATGGAACTAGCTAGGAAAGAAGCTATGTTCTGGGACAACCTGATCTCTTCACTATATGTCTTCATATTATATGGATAAATGAAATGAAAATTGTCAAAAAAACCAAATGTTAATAATTAAATCTGAGCTTACCTATGTACATATGAAAGAACAGGACAGATTTAGTAATCATACCAGCTGTAAACTTCATATACAGTAATTGACAATTACTCATTCTACGTTATGTCTTAATGTAATTAACCTTTTTACAATGTGTCAAGGTTTAAAGGCCACACCATTGTGTTTGTTGACTTGCATTAAAAATTTTATTGAACTACTATTTTATAAATTTATGTAATTTAATAAGTTTGGAATCAAATTGTAGATTATAATTCAAACTTTAATGAGTTAATTTCTTAATTTAAAAATAAATACTATGAAAACATGTCTAAATATATATTTCAGTAAGTCACGAGGTGTGTTGAATTGAACACTGTTTAAAGTTAATGCTTATGACGTTAAAATACTAAGTGTATAATTTTGTACAAATTAGGAACTCAAATTAGTAATATTGACAAGTTGGAATATAAAATAAGTATATCATCTTTTTATTTTGTCCGAGATATGGCTTATGTACTGATTCAAATATGGTGATCCCATTCAACTCTTTCAATTTTTTCGGAATGGCCCCTTATATACTTTTACTGCAATATATGACAAATGAACAACCAATCAACAGCTTAGAATGTCTCAGGAGTGGTTGTTCTCAGGCATTTTAATCTTTAAAAAAGCTACTGCTTTCTTTTGATTCAAGTTTTCAGTCTACTCAAAGTTTCATATTTTTTAAAATTAAATAAATCTTAGGTACTAAGTTTAATAAACTATAGTGGAATAATATGGTATCAGTGTAGTTATTTATGATTTTTTGGTTATTTGACTGCATATATAAAACCTAAAGAAAATTTGTTTGATAAAAGGCTTAGCAACCTATGTCCAGCAACAATCGAGTACAAAGATTATTGTGAGAAGGGATAATTGTTTGCTTTACTTCTTCATTTATTGTTCTGTATTTTCAGAAAAACAAGTTTAATAATTTATTTTTAAATAGTAATAATTATATACATATATAGCTAAACATTTGTATTTTTGTGTTATAATGTATAGTCATTCTAGTATGAAAAAAGCATAATATATTAATTTCCCAATTTTTTATGATGATTACAAGGTTGGTTGAGTGGTGGACCCCATCTAGTTAAGAGTACAGTAAATAAGATATAAAGTCTTACTGAAAACAAACATTACAAATCTATTTAGGAGGCTCTTGTGATTACACAAAAAGAAATTGAGATTTTGGGAACAAAGAATACATTTTAATCATAACATGAAATTATTTTGCACTCATAGTAGTAACAAAACAGACTATTTTCATGAACAAATATTTAGTAAAAATATTTCATTAAAAAATTTGATTTTTTGAATAGAAAATACCTGTAGTCTTTACTAAAAGTCTACACTGTATCAAAAGTTATAGTGCAAATATCTAACATGTGCAAATAAGTAGACAAAGTTATGTATGTTATACTAAGCCATTTGCAAAAGAGTTAACACATCATTCATACCAATTTTATCAAATTATTGTAGCACACATTCTTTCTCTGTAACCACACCCAATGATATGATGTATAGCAAATTGTTATCAGGAATACAGTCTGTTCATGCCCGATGATATTACACAAAGCAAACAGCTACTACAACAACAAATAGGAATGTTTATAATCCCCACTAATCATTTTTGTGACTTGCTATTACAACTCGATTTGTGCAGACATATTTATGTATCAGTTTATTACATCACAGAGTTTATTGTATGAATTTTGTTTCTACAAATTCAATAGCTAAAAAGAATCTGAAATGAATTTTAAGTTTTGTTTGTGTGTTTTCAAATAGTAAATACTTCTGAATCCAATAAAACCAGCCAACCAAAAAAGAAAATGAATAAAACTATTATTTGATGTATCACTGATCCTTATTGGTCTAACCAATTGGATAAGACAGTTTTTGGTTTTAACATTTGCTTGCTGGTTGTTGACAAATAGCAGACAAAGGATTTAATGATCATTGCAGTATTTTTAAAGCCAATTTACAACTGGTGGAATTATAGTTGCCTTGAAGTAAATCTTGCAACCTCAGTGTGTATTAATACTGTAGGTGTTTTCACTTGTTTTTGGTATAAGATAGTCAGTATTTCTTTAATGCAAGCTCTACATATTCACAACTGAAATTTCACATGCACCAATCCAGTGGGACCCCCAATTATAATTGTAGTTATTAAACACTGCAGATTATATTCTATTTAACAATTATTCTCCTAAGAAATAATAGTAATCAGAAATAACTTTCTATTAGTTGATTATCTTCATAAGTTATTACACTACCTGGTTAAGCTAAACAAACAATCTTGGATTAATTGATCACAATGGCAATACTTGAATAACCTGGATAGCTAGAACAATCAACAATAGTAACCAATGAAAATACTAATATTGTTGCTTGGTTGTCTTCATGATAAACAATTTAAATGTAATTTCAATTATTTTATATGAAACTAATCTTATTCATGGACAATTGATTATACTGATTAATCCAATTAATCACTCAGCTCTATACATATTTATTTCACATAGACACTAAAAATAACTATACTGTAGTCAAAGTGCTTGCACATCCTACACCTATGACTGTAATGCATTTTAGCTAATGTAAGCAACACAATACAAAGTTTCAGCATACTAAAAGAATACAAGCTAACAAAAAGAATGTTATCTTTCATTCACTTTCTCTGAGTAACTCTCATTTCTTTTTGATCTTATTCAATGTTGTAAACTTTTTCACTTGCAGTACAAAACCATATATCCATTTTTATAATCTACTTCCTTAATTAATGTGAAATTGAAACATATCACTCGCAATGTTACAGGAGGATATGATTTCATGCGATGACTGTGTGTGAAAGAATTTAATGTGTATATGCTAATGTGATACATGATTTGTAATTTGGTGAACTGAGAAATACAGTATCTGGTAGAGATACAGCTTTATTTTAATAGCTGTTCTGGAAAGCACATACTCTTTTTGACAAGTTTAACAATGACATCTCATGAATATACTAATATGGAATAATTAGTAACATATGTCAATGACAGTAAACTCTTGGATATCTCTAGTTATATTAGAGATACTGGGATATTAGAAAATGATTTGGGTCAATTGATACTTTGGTTAAATATCTAGGAGGCAAAAAACTCTTAATTAATACAATTATCATAATTTGGATTAGATATTTAATACAGATAGAAGTCCACAAATAAGACTGAAGAAAAAAATCTTGGCACTGTAGTGAATGACAAAGTTAATTCATTAGAGAATTACTCTTGTTAGTAGTAAAGTAATAACATTTTAGAATGTACTTACAAATATCAATTACAAATCAAAGGAGGTAAGTATCTGCAAATAAACTACTGGTAGACCTCAACTGAAATACTGTGCACAGTTCTGGTTTCCTTATCTAAGAAAGGATATTGACTTATTGGAAAAATATTCAATGCAGGGCCACTAGGATGATTTCAGGAATGGAAGGGATACCTTACAGAAATAAGTTGACCTTAAGGAAGGAAAGGTTGAGATGATCTTGCTGAAGTTTACAATATTATCCAAGTATAAAAGCATTTAATTTCTTTAAGATATTATCTGAAGATGCCACAAGTTCAAAATACAAAATAGACAGGCCAGGCTCCAGTTAAGAGTTTTATTTTTCTAACAGGGCAATTGTTTTGTGCAATGAATTACACTGTTCATAGTAGAAAGGCAAGCACTTTAAGAGCTTGGGAAAGGTGATTACCTGAAAACTAAATCAAAGGGTGGATTTCAATTTTTAATTCTTTCAAGGGTGGATTGGTTTGCAGGCATAACCTAGAAGTTGAAGAACGAAATGGTTGTTCACTACCTGTATGCTATGAACCAGCTAATAAAAGTAGCTTAAACACTGCTATTGTTACTAACTGTATATATATTTTTATCTTAAAAAATATTACAGTTGGATTGAATTTTACTATCTCCATCACCATGAGCCAACTTTGACGCCCTATATAGTAACAACATGAGTATATGTATAGATATTGTCATTTTTAGTTAGTATCTACATCAAATCACAGTAAAATATAGTTCACCTCTGACTGTGTGCAACAATGTCAAATTACTTTAGACATGTTGAGTAATCATGAATGTTACTAACACAAATAGTAGTAACGTCAACAGTATTACTAGAAATTTAAGTTTATATTTTAGCTTTGCCATTTCATAAATTATTAATATTAACACTTCTCGATTTAGTTACAGAATAATCTATCTTAACATACTAAACTGTAAATATAAATAACTGATATTTAATGTAAAAGATACAGCTTTATTTTTCTAGCTGTTGTGGAAAGAACATACCTTTTTGGTCAGTCAGGCTAATAATACAAGCATGAGCGTTTCACATCTACTTGTTAAGCCTACCAAGTAATTCGGTACTAAGCAAGTTCTGACCCTACAACTTCACAAGCAATATGTTTGTAAATTATAAATGATAATATTTGCAATTTAAATTACTCCAGTAACTTCGTATCCTTAATTTCAGAGTTATCTAAAGAACAATTATAATATACCAGCTACATATCTTTACTTAAAAAAGTCTTAAATTTTAATTCAACTTCTTCCTTGGAAAAATTTACACTAGGCCTAAGAATTTTTTTCGCTCACAAAACAGAATGGCGGATGGATCCAAAATTGTATAATATCACACAGGCGCGACACAGCACGCCTTTATCTTTTTTGTTTTATTTACTGTTAGTAAATTATTTTGTAACAATGTGTTTTATTGAGAAATCAAATGCATTTCGAGTGATAAAGGTTATTCAAGTGTAACGAAAATAAAATTTCAAACAGTAAATATAAATAAAATATATAGTTAAATACTTCCTTATATTCTTATATAACCTTAAAATTCTCTATTGAATAATACGCTAAGGTATAATAACACAGGTCAACAAATTTTTTCGAAATCTCAGTTGCATAAGATTTTTTTACTTATTCTTACCCTTTTGTGACCTGCTAAATTCAAATATGAAAACGGTTCAGCTCTACATGCTCTAGTTTTAATGCAATTTTAAGTTTTTCATTCTAGCCGTTTGTGGTCAAATTAACACGTTTCCTGCGATGCCTATATTGGCAAACCGGCAACTGCTGCGATGCTCTTGTACATCTGTCAGCTTCAGTGCTGCATGAGCTATGATAACGTGAGGTTGTCGTTACACTTGTCTCTTGCCTGCAACTTAGTTAAAGGTAAGACAATAGTGGGACACCGGTGGGTCCCATCGCAGGAAACGTGTTAATTACTTACACGTTTATGTTATCAACAGAGATATTAAAATTGTTTAGATTTTGTTTCAGATCTGATCATGGCTACAAGGAGACGTCAATGTGAGAACAAGCCGGACGCTTTCTGTTATATTTGTGGATGCTTCACGCTTATTCGTCAAAGGCGTAATATAACATCATTTCTGAGGCGTGCTTATAAAGCGTACTTTGACTTGCTCTTGGTGACCAAGACAAGAAATGGGCCCCACATATTGTGTGTCATAACTGCGAGGAAATGCTGCGTGACTGGACAAAAGGGAAACGTAAGGGTTTACCTTTCGGAATTCCCATGACCTGGCGAGAACCGATGGACCACACAACTGACTGCTATTTTTGTCTGGTCAATACAAAGGGCATTGGCAAGAAAAACAGACACAAAATCTCATATCCTAGTATCCCTCAGCAATCCGACCTACTCTGCACTCTGATGAGCTCCCAATCCCAGTTTTTAAAGGATTTCTTCCATCTGAAGATGTGGGTAGTGACCAAGAGCAAGAGACTGCTGATGAAACTCAAGAAATACTTTCAGAATCTGGCGATCCTTCTTATGAGACCCCACAGTCATTAACTCCTCAACAGTTTAGCCAGCCAGAGTTGAATGACCTTGTGCGTGATTTGGGTCTCTCCAAAAAATGCAGCTGAAGTGTTAGCTTCCAGGATGCAAGAAAAGAATCAGCTGAGCCATACAACTAAAGTGTCATACTTCCGAAATCGGGAGCAGGCTTTTGTGCCATATTTTACAGAGGAGAATATGTTTGTTTATTGTCATAATATCTCAGGTCTTCTCAGGAATTAGGGATGCCAGTATACCATCCAAATGACTGGCGATTATTTCTAGATTGTTCTAAGCAAAGTTTGAAGTGCGTTCTACTTCATAATGACAATGTCTATGCAGCTGTTCCAATTGGACACTCTGTGTATTTACGAGAGGAATATAATGTCATTAAGACTGTGACTGACCTACTAAAATACCACGAGCACAACTGGACAATTTGTGTGGACCTCAAAATGGTTACTTTCCTCCTAGGTCAACAAAGAGGATTTACAAAGTACCCTGCTATCTTTGCATGTGGGACAGCCGAGCTCGAGAAAAGCACTGGAACCAGAAGGAGGGCCCATACGTGAGACTCTGAAGGCAGGTATGCCAAATATTGTCAACGATCCAATTGTTCTGTCATTTGAGGAAAAGATCATATTTCCTCCTCTCCATATCATGCTGGGCTTGATGAAACAGTTTGTGTAAAATATTTTCTCAACCCAAACGAGCCTTTTTTTGCATATAAAGTTTATGAAGGCGTTGAATACTGACGGTGAATGCTTCCAACACATATTTTCTGTGCTCCCTGGTTTGTCCTTCGAGAAGATCAAGACAGGTGTTTTGATGGACCACAGATTCGTGCACTTGTGCGTGATCAAGAATTTGCCAGAAAGATGAACGACAAGGAAAGGACTGCATGGCTTTCATTTGTGGCGGTGATGGCAAACTTTCTCGGTAATAAAAAAGCTGACAACTATGAAACCCTTGTAACGAATATGTTGTCAGCTTTTCGCGACCTTGGATGTAACATGAGTGTCAAACTCCATTACCTGTACAGTCATCTTGATAGATTCCTGAGAACCCAGGAGCTATAAGTGACGAGCAAGGCAAGCGGTTCCATCAGGACCTCAAGACCATGGAAGAGCGTTACCAAGGGAGATGGGACAAACATATGATGGCAGATTACTGCTGGAGCATTAAACGAGAATGCCCTGAGACAGTCCACAAACGCAAGAGCTACAAGCGGAAATTCATGCCTGAGTAGACTGCAATTGAGCTTTCCCTCCTCATAGTAGCAAATGTCTTATCTACTAATCAGTTTTATATAAATAAATTGAATTAATATAAATAACTTGAATACATTTATACTATCTTGCATTTTCTTTTTTATTGCCCAGCTATATTAAAGAGTTTTATAACATATTTTATCACATATTTTTCATGATAGACTACGACGTCAATGTGATGATGACGAAATTTTGAGATTTTCAAATACCTTGATTGCAAAAAAAGTAGAGCACTGAGGAAAAAACTAACTTCAGATCTGAAATCAGGGCAAGAAATTATGTAATACCAATTGTTTGATATAAATGCAACAAAAATTTTGTTGACCAGTGTAATTAGTCGAATTAATAAACATTACACAGTAGACTCACACAAAGAAGTTACTTTAGTAAAGGTATAATTTTATTTTAAACAATATTTTACCATTAAACATGAATTAAATATGTATAATATTGAGCTTGCATATTAATTAAAAAGGTATTTTATACATGTACAACAATATAACTTTAATGACTTAACTGTATTATTTGTAGTATCAACCGCATAAGAGACATAACATTAACATGTAACGTTTGATATAGCAGGAGCAAACAAATGTAACAAACAAATTAAATACTTTTTTCCTGTATGAATAAATTTTAATATCTTAATCTTAGCCTAATAAGTTAGCGTAGCTTAGTGATAAGCGGTAGAATTGCCGATTCTCATGCCAGATATTTTCACTCGTCATCTTCGGAGTGTTTGTCATTTCAGTTATACCTACAGAATAATATTCAACGTAAAATACGCCATATATCCCCCCAGTGGCTCAGCGGTATGTCTGTGGACTTACAACGCTAAAATCCTGGTTTCGATACCTGTAGTTGGCAGAGCACATATAGCCCATTGTGTAGCTTTGTGCTTAATTAACAACAACAATACGCCATAATACTGAATTTTTTTCTATAATATGCTATAAATTACATTTAATACCTACCAATAATGTTCTAAATAGTGATTATAATTCAACGTGTATATATTTGAAATGATTATTTATTGAATTGATAACTACAGTTATTATGTTGAATATCGAAATATAGTTGCTTAATAACTACAAATAAGCAGTCTTCTCTTTTCAAACTTTGAAGGTAAATTAGCTGAGATGTATTGAAATTTGGTCATTTTCTTCTATCTAACACAGTCAGCCAAGATGACGACTACATTAGTAGCTAACGATTGAGAGTTTTATTATGATGTAATTGCACTTTTCATTTTCTTGCCTACAATACATCCAATTATAATGCTTTGTACAATGTTTTCGTATGATGTAATTAAACTCTTCCATTAAGTCGTGATATTACACTAATAATCAGAATGATAGTGTTGATAGCCCGAAAAGTGAAATCACCAATACCACAGTGTTGTTGCATTTGCGGACTTACATCGCAAGAAGCCAGATTTCGATAATCGTGGTGGGCAGAGCATAGATATCCCATTGTATAGCTTTTTTGCTTAACTATAAACAAATAAAAAACAAGATTTATAATAAACACAAAGCTTCACAGTGGGATATCTGTTCTCCGCCCACCACGGATATTGAAACCCAGTTTAGAGCGGTGTGAGTCTACAGACATACCGCTACGCCACTGGGGTGTATCAAGGAGTGAAGACGAAAATGAGTATTATAATAACAGCTGCTGAAAGTTTTTTAAAACCTCTGTTTTCAACTATTTTCAATTTTTAGTTGATCATAGCCAAAATGAAATCACTGTATTAGTGTTAACACTGTAATAGTATTAAGTATTTCAAAATAAATTGAACCGTAATGCCGATGAGATTCGGTCAATTATGATAGTGCCTGTTGCCTAGTTCTTAATATAATATTTGGTTAGCCCTTTTCATAAATTTGCGATATTTTTATGCCCTTTTACATTTTATGTAAAATATGATTTTGTCTTAGGTATTTGTATTGTTTGTAAACTTATCGGGGAAAACTGAGTGGTGCTAAAAATAGGAAAAAGAAGGTAAGAGAGGAGGAAGAAGCCCATAAATCAACGCCATTATTACAGTATTTTCTTACAAAGGGTATGCATGGAAGAATTAGCACGAAGAGCGATCAGCCACCTGTAGAGAAGACTGAGGAAGATCAACCATTAATTGAGAAAATGGGAGAGGCTCGTTTACCAGTAAAGAAGAAGGAACAGGCGTAGGAACTGGCGAAGGAGGAAGAAGGCAACCAGGTTACGTTCGAGAATACACAAGGCATTCAGCAGAATCGTAAAGATGATAAATGGATTCCAGAGGATGATGGTTATGAAGACTACAATACCTAAAAAGTACCTGTGTTCTCCGAGTCAACTACCAACAGTTGATCGTCTTCTGAGAAACTGACTGGATTTAATCACTGGAGGAAGATAAATAAAGTAGTATCTAGTTAGGATAGTGTCAACAAACACAAATCTATCCGTAACTGACGGAAAAAGCACAAACAAACCAGAGTGGATAATTTCTTAGAATACAGGAATATATGTAGCTCTAGAGTCTATAATTGATTCTGAATAGAATCGACTTCTTAACTAAATCGAGTTCCTGGTTTTGCAAATTTTGGCCTTGAGTGGTCATAAGAAAAATCATGCAGTTATTGACAATACTAACACTGGAAACGTTTTATCTGTTCTCAAACTCATAGCTGAGTAGGATCACATGCTGCAAAACCACCAGCATAAATCATTTTCCTAATTATATCCTCAATTCAGAATGAATTCATTAGTCTTTTTAACTCTGGTATAATGGATGAAATCTCGGGCGCCTTCAGAAGTAACAAATACTATGAAATTTTGTTTGACTCAACTTATAATGTAGGACACTGGGAACATATGTTATATATTATCGAGTTTGTTGATGTTGATTTTATTAATAAAAATGTGTCCATTAAAGAAACATTCCTTAGTTTTATCCAAGTTCATTCAAATATGCCACCGTCATCGAGAAACTGATCGTCAATAAGTTTTGAGTTCGACCGATTCCCTTTAGATGTTTGACAATCTCAGTGCTATGACAATGCAACTGTAATTTCTAGCCGTTTATATGGAGTACAAACGAGGATATCAGACAAAATTCATCGGAGGCTATTTTCATCTGTGACGATCACAGTTTGAACCTGTGTGTGGCTCACTCTGCCAGTCGAGAGCCTCTCATAATAATATTTATTGTAACCATTGAAGGTTTCTATCTGTTTTTTTTTTTACGTTCAACTTTGCGATGGGTAAATAAAATAGACGATGCCCGCCATAGTTAAGCAGGAGTATGAAATCTGAAACCCTCTGAAGTGCCAAAATAAGCTATCAAAACTATTCACGATGGCTTCAATGACTTGGTGGGCCGCCTGAAAGAATATTTAAAGATATTATTGAAGCATTAGAATCCAGAGAGGAGTAAAGGACAGTTGCTGCAAAGTATCCTCACTTTCAACGTGCTACTCTTCTTACTTTTGCACGAGATAATGGTGAAAATAAATTGTGTACCAAGAAAGACTAAAAGATCCTTACATGAACTTCCAAGAGACATCTAGCGACTTTAAAGTCCTGCATATTCACATCTTTCAAATTCGAGGATACTTATTCAGAAACTCCATGAATGTAGGAAAAGAGCGACGTGAAGCATGGAAAGTGGAAGAAAAAAAAAGAACGGCTGGAGAACTGGTAAAAGACGAAGGTTTTTTTTTTTCAACAGAGCTAGAAATCGTTATAGTCATTAAAGGCGTCCTGGTTTGGCTGGAGTTGGAAATGATATAGTGATTCACTTGACTAAAGGAATTCAATGAGAAGTTTGGTTTTCTACTTGACATTAGGAATTTACTAGGGAACAATAACTCAGTTAATCTCCTCAAACAAAGCTGAACAACTCTAGGTAGTTTCTATGACAAAATGTAGATGAACTCCACGCAGAGATCTGTGATAGCAAGATTCATCCAAAAACTGATCATGACAGTACACCAAAATTTCCTTTGGAGCTGGTCTCTTTCGTAGTGTCCGACAGTGAAGATGTGTTCTCAAATTTATGTTTGGCATTACAAATCCTTCTTTATCAATTGCAAGTTGTGAGCACTCATTCAGTGAACAAAAAATGGGCTTTACGCACCTGAGGGCATCGATTGGACAAGATTGGTTCAGTGGTTTGGTCCTCGTCACTGTGGAAAGGGAAACTCCAGGAAAGCTCAACTCTGACTAAGTCATTGATAATTTTGCACCATTTAAGGTTGAAAACATTGTTCTGCATTAAACGTGTTTATATACGAGGGCTGTTCGAAAAATACGCGGACTGTTTGAATTGCGCGGCTCCAGTTGGTTCCAGGGGAATCCGCTTGGTGTCGCTAGGTTTGCACAGATCAGCTGATTACGACGCCATTTCCCGATTGCAGATATCTTTATTTGTGTATTAGCTACGCGGTTTTAAGTGAAGTGCGATTTTTTTTGTTTGGCGGATTTCAGAATGAATGACCTGAAGGAGCAACGACTTGCTGTGAAATTTTGTGTTAAACTTGGAAAATCTGCGACTGAAACTTTTGCTATGCTTAACACGGCTTACGGTGATGTCGCTATGAAGCGTACGGCATGTTTCAAGTGGCATGAACGTTTTAAGGATGGTCGACAGTCCATTGAAGATGATGAGCGTCCTGGACGTCCTTCCACGTCAACTGACGACCCACACGTCGACAAAATCAACACCCTGGTGCAGGCAAATCGACGTCTGACTGTCAGGGAGCTTGCTTAAGAGTGTGGGATATCAGTTGGATCTTGTTACGAGATTTTGACTGAAAAATTGAAGTTGCACCGCGTTGCTGCGAAATTCAGCCCTCAGAACTCGTGAGTTTTTGGCCAAACACTCGATCACTGTTCTTCCCCACCCCCTACTCACCTGACCTTGCTCCTTGCGACTTTTCTTATTCCCCAAACGGGATATTCTTGAAAGGAAGAAGATTTGAGACGATTCCCGAGATTAAGGCAAATGCGACGAAGGAGCTGGAGGACATTAAAAAAGAAGCGAACCAGGACTGTTTCAACAAGTGGAAACACCGTTGGGATAAGTGTGTGCGTTGGGGAGGAGAGTACTTTGAAGGGGTCTCAGACCTGTAACTTCTAAATAAAGTACATTTTGTTTTATGACGTCAGTCGGCGTATTTTTTGAACAGACCTCGTATGTACACTGTTGGCCAAATCATAAGGCCATTGAACATAAAGAAAAACATGCATTTCGCGTTGTTAGACTCAACCACTTACCTGAGTAGATCTTCAAAAGATGAAAATAAGAAAAGGGAAAATAAAAATAAAAACATTTTTGCATTCAATAGGGAAAATGTAAACACTATGAAATTAGCCTAAATACTAGCTGGTCAAAAGTTTAAGACCATACCAAGAAAAGTCCTAAACATGGTAGGAAATGCCTAACAAAAGGTCTCAGTGGTGAGTTGCACGGCCATCATTGCGAATAACTGCAAACATTCCCTTTGGCATGGTCAATATAATCGTTTGCAGAAGGCTGGCTGGAATGTTATTCCAAGTGATGAAGATGGCTTCATGAAGATCATGCACTGTTTGGAATTGACGTCTATTTCTAGAAACTTCCCTTGCTATTCGCCCCCAAACATTTTCAATGGGGTTCAGTTCGGACGAACACGCTAGGTGATTCAAAAGAATCATGTTATTCGGCATTAAAATGTCCTTTGTCCTGCAGGCATTGTGGGTTGTAGCGTTGTCCTGCTGAAAGATCCAGTCATTTCCACACAAGAAAGGTCCTTCAGTCAAGAAGGATGCTCTCTCCAACATGTCAATGTAGCCAGCTGCTTTTTGACGTCACTGTATAACCTGACACTCCATTGTTCCATGGAAGGAGAAAGCATCCCAGATCATGATGGAACCTCCTCCATTGTGTCATGTAGAAAATGTCTCCGGTGGGATAGCCTTATCGTGCCAGTTACGTTGGAAGCCATCTGGACAATCCAGGCTAATTTTTTTCTCATCGGAGAACAAAACCTTCGTCCACTTTTCTACCTTCCATGTTTGGTCTTCTCAGCAAAGTTTAACCGAGCTGTTTCGTGGTGTGGAAGGAGGCGCGGTCTTTGAAGACGTTTACGGTTTTTAAAGCCTTTCTCTCAAAGATGCCGTCTTATTGTTATTGAGATGCATTCTGCGTCTGTAAGGGCCTTACTCTGGTTCGTTGTCCGGCTGGTGTGTTGCTAGACAACCCGTTGATTTCTCTTGCTCAACACCTGCGAAATGTCCTTGGGCCGACCACTTGAAATTCTCGTTCCGTATCTCTCAGGGTCTTTTAAGAAATTTGCAACAGCAGTTTTACTACGGCCAATCTCACCAGCTCGACAATTCTGCGACGTTAAAACTCTGTCAACTTTTTAGTCTTTGCCATGTTTTTACCCAATGTAACACAGGAGATGTCAATGGGAGATGTTGACAACGCTAAGGCTGAACACAAATGACTAAATTTCGTTACGTGTTTACCAATTAACGCTTCGTTTCAGTATGGTTTTCAACTTTTGACCAGCTAGTATTTAGGCTTATTTCATAGTGTTCACATTTCCCTTATTAAATGTTAAACAAGGTTTTTATTTTCCATTTTCTTATTTTCATCTTTCGAAGCTTTACTCAAATAAGTGGTTGAGTCTAACAACGCAAAATGCATATTTTTTCTTTATGTTCATTGGCCTTAAGATTTTGGCCAGCAGTGTATGTACAAACATAATTACTAGTAAATATAAATGTTGTAATATATTTGCTTAGTGATTCTTCCAGTTCAATAAATACAGTCAAAAGATATTTATTTGCCAGCCTATGTTCTTGGAAGTCAAAATTCTGACCTTTGGTGGTTAATTGATTTACCCCATAAGAAAAACAACAACAATAACAATGAAATAAAATAATGTTTTTGAATGCTTTAAAGGAGTTTACTATGCCACCGTTTATCATAAAATAATATGCTGATAAGTAAAAGTCACAATATATATAAATGTGGTATACTCTATACAGAACTACTGCTTAAGCTAACATGAAGCATACTATCAACTATGTAATGCAGATTAAGGAAATTCACAAAACGTTTAAATGTGATTCACTTGCAAGGTGTTGTGACAGTGGTTGATAATGTGCTATCACTAACTGGATGTTTCATGAGTGAGGTCTGACGCAGTTAGACCATTCTTAGCCTTTTCTGGTTACAGATGTAGCACAATGGTATGGCCATAATGCCACTAATGTTACAGAATTCAATTTATATTTTGGGTCCCAAAATGGTGGATAATTAACTCTAGCGGTGAATAAATGACTCTCGACTATAATGTGAACTAATATTTATGATAGTATACCTTTTATCTTTGATTTAACATACTCCACTGAGTGGAGTTCAGCACTTATGTGTATGGTCAATGAACTCAAGTGTTATGAAGATCCTGGTTTATATATGTTCAGGTAATTAACAGTGATATGTCACACAAAATCGAGGCATCAAATAATCAAAACAAAACTTTATAAACCAATGAATATCTTTAACTAACTAAAGTCACACGCAAAATAACCCCATTCACCACAAAGTCCCCTTCCATGGGAGTAAGTGCATATTGACACTCTGTAACACTATTACCTATTCAACAGCAACTGCCTTTCAAAGACCAGATAATGATGACAATATGGTGAGATGCAGTATCATGATAGGTAAGGTTGCCATGGAATGTTAGAAGTTGGAAAGTAAGAGTGTAAAAGGCGGGTGGAGTTGGGATTTTTCTGGGAGGGACCTTCAAATTATATTTTGTCCTTGGGCTCTAGATACCCTAACTACGTTACTGGAAGGATTCACACGCAAATGCAATGCAACTAAAAGAAAAACAAGTTATCGTTAACTACACAATGGGATATCATCACTCTGTCTATCTTCGGGAATCGAGCCAAGGAATTTAGTGTGGCAATTCGAAAATCCGCATTACGTGTAGTTCGAAGATTTGTCAACACAGATAGCAAAATAAAAAAAAAGTAACAGTTGAAATTAGAACAGAAATTTAGTATATATTTGCAATAATGGTTTTGGTGTTCCTTCTTACTATATTTTAGCATTGACATTAACTGACAAGTTGAAAAGTAACAATTTAACTAGCTGCCAGAGGCGACAGTTTCACATCTACAGAAATCAAAAGACTGAATATATTCTTATGATATCACATTTCTGGTAAGAGCAGTGTATCAGAAAATTAACCTTTACTGTTGACACTATCATGAAGATTTTCGTGATAATTTGAAAGCCAGTTGTTATTTCTTTAACTGAATTATAATTGCGAAGTTAATATTTAAGTCTTCTATACCATTTATTGTTAGGGCCTTCGCTAGGCACTCAAAGGAATTAGGGTTCGGGCTCCACAGGCGCGGGAATTTTCAGCGGTTCAGTGTGATATTTATTTTGATTTTTCAAGATATCAGTTGGGGATTCGGGACATTGTCAAATAGAATCAGGACACTGGCCGTGTATGTTAATTCCACACGAAGTCTTTGCTCATTGCATATAAGTTTTTCAGCATCATGTGGAATCATTGGACGAGTGGTTGTTAAAATCTCAAATTGCTGTCATCATGCAGTCTGAATAGAAAGTACGTTCCTATTACGGATTTATTTCATTTTCATCAAAGGAAAAATTGAAAATAGAGTCTGTGACGTAGAATTTGTTTGCTTATTTTTGAATTTCATAGAAAGCTACACGAGGGCTATCTGCGCTAGCCGTCCCTAATTTTGCAGTAGAAGACCAGAGGGAAGGAAGCAAGTCATCATCGTCCAACGCCAACTCGTGGGTTACTCTTTTACCAACGCATAGTGGGATTGGCCGTCACATTATTACGCCCCCACGACTGAAAGAGCGAGCATGTTTGGTGTGACGGGGATTCGAGCGCCCTAACCACTTGACTACGCCGAGCTTGTTACGTAGAGACATAGTACATTCCTTGATTGGCCTCGCCCTCTGTTGTGAACTGTAGTTTCGTCTATTAAAAACTCATTAGTACAGGTTGGGTCAGCAAATCAAATAAATACAGTTAGGTGATGTGTGTATAATATTTCTGAATTTTTTAAGTCAGGCATTAAGCGTTTCTTGAAAATAAAATAAATCTGTAATATACTCACAAAGCAGTTGGTCTGCTGTTTTATATCGAATGATAAATTAGGCGTATTGCTTTATCATTAGTCATGTATTTTAGTTAATCTAAGATACTCTGTGGTGAGAGTCACCCCTTCGTACAGTGGTAAATGTACGGACTTACAACGCTAAAATCAGGGGTTCGATTTCCCTCGATGGATTCAGCAAATAACACGATGCGGCTTTACTATAAGAAAACACACACACACACACTCTATGGTGAGTTACTATAAATAGAAAGTATGTTGCTTGTTTCTTCTAAAACCATGCTATAAGTTAAAACAGCATTTTCTGGATAATTATACATTACTTCGGAAATAACATTCTAAGCAATTTTACGAAACGTACAGTTAGATCAATAGAATGATAATTTTTGAAATAAACTGATACACTGGTTTTCTCCTATATTTGCACGAGAAAACTGGAACAAAGTTGAAGATAACATATTTTAATTAGAAATAAGGCTTTTAAAATAGTTTTCATTTCAAAACTATTACATTGCCTGTTACCTGTAAAACGCTTTAAGATAGAAAACATTTATAATCCGAATGTTATACGTGGAAATCAGTTAACAAGCACCATAAACAAGCTGAATATCAATCGTTACTAAACAGAAGTTATTCATTTCTTGACTGTAAACTATTGAATGAGCACTTATTCCTTATTAAGTGCCAAATTTGGTTTTCAAGTAAAAACATCTTTGTTGTATTACGCAACAAAATTGGTTTACGTATCAATATTTTTCGGTTTTGTTTAAACCATGATAAACCGCATAATATTCAAAAGTATGTTTCTCTTTGCCCACCCCCAACCGTGGCACAGTGGAATGTCTGCGGACACGCATCCCTCGAGGCCCGGCATGGTCTGGTGGATAGGGCGCTCGACTCGTAATCTTTGGGTTGCGGATTCGAATCCCCGTTACACCAAACATGCTCGCCATTTCAGCCGGGGGGCGTTATAATGTGACAGTCCATCCCGTTATTCGTTGGAAAAAGTTGGTAATGATGACTAGTTGCCTTCCCTCTCGTCTTACATTGCTAAATTATGGATGGCTAGCGTAGATAGCTCTCACGAAGTTTTGTGGGAAATTAAAACAAAACAAAACACATAGTTTGAAACCGAGTTCCAACATCCCTGGTGGGCAGAGCACAGATAGCTTATTTTCTGGCTTTCTGCTTAACTATAACGGGTTCGAATCCCCTTCGCACCAAACATGGTCCACCTTTCAGCTAGTCATCACCACCCACTACCAACTCTTGGGCTACTCTTTTACCAATGAATAGTGGGATTGACACTCACATTATAACGTCCCCACAACTGCACGAAATTCAAAAACAAAGAAGTTTAGCTATAAACAAAGACCAAATAAAAACAAATGTTTCTTTTTCCAACTTTCTGCTTACAGTGGAGCAAACACTTGCCTATGGGTTACTTGCAATGTTTTTGAAACACAACTTATTCATTTCTGAATATATTTCTATAAACATTAACAATATGGCGGAAAAACGGCTTAGATTTCTTTATTTCTAGTGCAAAGGCTTTAGAGATCCAATCATACAGAATTAGTGAAATTCCAAATTAAAACATAATTTTGTATAAAAAAAGCAGAAACTGATCTTACTATTAACAATATTGTGTTAACTAGCTAGAGTTACCACAAAATACTTATCAATTTTGGGTTTTGTGTTATCAAGGCTATAATATAATATCACATGGAATCTCACATGATTCTCGTGTTCTTACCAATTGAATTACATAATTAGGCCTAGATGAAAGCTTTTTCAGTAGCCGAAATGTTTGTTTGTTTTTGAATCTCATGCAAAGCTACACGAGGGCTATCTGCGCTAGCCGTTCCTAATTTAGCAGCCTAAGACCAGAGGGAAAGCAGCTAGTTATCACCATCTACCGCCAACTATTGGGCTACTCTTTTACCAACGAAGAGTGGGATTGACCATCATAGAATAACGCCTCACGGCTGAAAGGGCGAGCATGTTTGGTGAAACGGGGATTCGAATTTACGACCCTCAGAGTACAATTCGAGCGCCTTAACCACTTGGCCATGCCGGGCCTAATGGGAAATAAAGTGTTGCATATAAATGTTGTTAAAATGGTATAACACGTGCGTTAAAATTTCATGGTCCAATCTGAAGCAGAACACTAGGTGTAACTTTAAATAAATGATAACATAAATGAAAATAACATTTATTATAAAACAAGTACCATTTCTAAAATAAAAATATATCGTATTTTGATGACAAAGATTCTAAGGTTTTCTTTCGCTCTTCCTAACTTTAAACTACTGACCAAAATAAAAGCAGCCAGTCAGCAGCACCTTACCACCCGCAATTCATACTAAGAAATTAACTGTTACCCTTATAAATCTACACAGCATAATAAAGTTCAGGGAATATTTAGTATTATCGCATGGATTCGGATCGATAGCTCCAAAGATCCAGAGCTCTACTGCAAGTTCAATCCTCTCCCGTTAGAATAAAAAATACATAGAGCAAATATCACAGTATTTTTAACAATCATAAAAAAACGTAAGATTTAAGTGTTTTGGTTTTTTTTATTGTAAGATTGACAACAGTTTACCAAAATTAGAAATTTAAAGATTGTTTGCTTTTTGAATTTCGCGCAAAGCTACACGAGGGCTATCGGCGCTAGCCGTCCCTAATTTAGCAGTGTAAGACTACAGGGAAGGCAGCTGTCATCACCACCCACCGCCATCTCTTGGGATACCCTTTTACCAACAAATAGTGGGATTAAACGTCACATAATAATGACCCCACGGCTGAAAGGGCGAACATGTTTGGTTTGGCAGGGATTCGAACCCGCAACCCTCACATTACGAGTCGAACACATTAACCCACCTGGCCATGCCGGATTCCGAAATTTAAAGAAAAACGAGCAAAACTAAACGCTGATTTCTCTCAATCCTTTCAGAAATAATTTATTGAAACTCCTTTCAAAAACCAATACCTTGTTAAGGAGCGGTTTTCTTTGTCTCTCATGCGGTAAAACAACCAAATAGCTATTTTATATTATTGCGATTATTATTATGTTGCGTTAACAGTTTCTGTTTGATATGCAACAGAAGATGAGGGAAAAAAAGTTGAATCTCACTTCTGCTATTCTAAAACTTCTTGACGTATTAAACAATTGGCATTTATCACAGCACTATAAATATGTTTTAACTGTAGTGTAGATATCTAGACCAAGAATATAGTAACAGCTGATGAGCAGACTCCTGTTAACGGGAGATAAGATAGTGATGTTCTTAAATACGTGACTAGTCATTAGCCCTAACTTGGACTGTTTTGTTTACCTCTGAGATTTCTGTTTGCACTTCTCTACTAAAATCCCTTTGATAATCCTTACTTACGTTCACAAGACGTTACACGCAAAGTGTTTCTTGTCGTCAAAGTAATTTCAGTTGTCTTGCATGTTCTACAAATTTTATGTAAGTGAACTAATTATTAAATCCCATAAAACGACAAAATGATATAATTTTACGATTTATCTCGTTATTATTATATCTATATTTATTAAACCTTTACGCTAACGACGAGCATAATTATAAAAAGTCTATGATATTCTATAATCAAAAATACCCAATGCATACTAAGCTGAGTTGACGTAGTTCCTACCTCGGATTTAAAACTGAATTTAGCAGTAGTGTCTATATAATTGGTAAAAAATATCAGAATATTTGAATATCTATTTACCAAATCTAGAAACTTCACTTAAAACTGTTACAGAAATTTCAGTTACATGAAGTTTTTAATATTAAAACTCACATTTAAATATTATTTAACAAAACTTTATAAACTCTCTTTCATAACAACAGTGATATAATAATTATTATTTTGTTCCCCAGTGGCACAGAGGTATGTCTGTGGACTCACACCGCTAGAAACCGGGTTTCGACAGCCGTGATAGGCAGAGCACAGATAGCCCATTGTGTGACTTGGTGCTTAATCAAACAAACCAACAAATTAGTTATTTTTCTGCAGTATGAACTGACGTTCTACAACTTTCTGAAGTGTTCAGTTGTTGCTCAACAGTACGTGCTCCACACGTCCTTTTGTGAGACGTCACTGTTGCCTTCTATACTGTCAGTCATACTCGGATTTCATTAATCAATGATTTGACGTTCTGGCAATCCGCTTAGTCTTAGCTGTTTCTTACGTAAAAGAATATAACAGTTTTATTTGTTGATGGCGGGCGCAGACACAGTTGTAAAAGTCAAACAACTCTCTTTGTTTATACAACAACAGCTTCAACATTTGAAGGTACAGACGCCGATAGCTACTAGAGTTAGTATATAAAAAGATCCATTTTAAGTTGACTTATGAATACTTGGAACGAAATTAAAACATGGAATAGTCTTGACGGAATGATTTTTATGTCCGGCTAAGAGAGACAAAAATTCTTATTGGTACGTCCGTAAACGACCGTGCCATTATACTTTCGTGGAGATATATGGTGCAATATGGTAATCTAAAGCACACTTTAAAGGTAAAGGTAAATTATTAAACAACATATCAGGATAAACGTTCCTGAATACAATTCGTGGTTCTCAATGAGTCTTTCAAGCTAAGGTGTTTACCTTTATTTATTAATTCAAATAGATATTTTGCTAAATTAAAGTCAAAGCTATTTGGAAGGCTAGCCCAATTAATTTTATACAAATAATTCGTAGGATTGTTTGGTTCTTTGTAGTTAAGCACAAAGTTACAAATCGGACTATCTGTGCCCTACCCACCACAGGTATCGAAGCTCTGTTTCTAGCGTTATAAGTTTGCAGACATTCCTCTGTAAGTCCGTGATGGCCAAATGGCTAATGCGCTCGACTCCCAATCTGAGGGCCAAGGTTTCGAATAATCGTCCCATCAGACATGCTCGCTCTTTTAGTAGTTATAACGTGACGGTCAGACCCACTATTCCAATAGGTGTTCTCATAGGAGTAACTAAGATGGGAACGTATATTTTAATCATAGAAAATTCGAGTTGTTTTTTCGAGAGACAACTCTTTCCTGGTGATCTTTCATGTTTAAACGTATGGTAACACGGATCTTTGTGTAAAATGCCTGTACTAAAAGTTAAAATCAAAACAATCTATAAAACACTTTTTATGTGCTTCCTAAGTAATTAATTATTGGTCTCTTTGTAACAAGACATTGATAACTCGAATTTCCAGATTTCGTAAGGATTTTGTGAGTTTTCGGTTTATCAGCCGTCTTGATACATTAATAATAAATATTTATACTGAAATATCTGTTCTGACAAGTGTAATTCTTCCGTGGAAGTAGAATATACTTCATTCAACCTAAATCCAATAAAGTTAAAAGTAGAGCGGTCATCTGAAGTGGTAATCCGTATTAAAAAAGATCAATCAAGTTTCTGAAAACTTTCATTAAACAATCAGTGCTAAAATTAGACCAAGAACGATTGATTACTGGCCAGGTTATCGTGCTCAACCAAACCACAAGCGGATTAACTGTAACGTCTTGCAGGAGAAGAGTGTAGGTTTTCTTGTTGAGAGGTTTTCTGTGGAAGAAGATAAGGAACGCGCAGACTCACAACATTCGTTACCAAGGCGCGCTCTAGCGACACAAATCTCAATAAAAGGGAACATCTTTCGAGACGGAACCTAGTACCATCAGTAGCATATCCAGCTTCCTTTCGAAAGAAAAATCTCAAAAGAAAAAGGCGCAGTGTAGAACGTCCGTCACTTTGAGAACAGTTAACCGTTTGACAGTTTGGTAAGTGTTGCAGAATCCTTTTGGTTTCAGTTTGATAACTTAAATGCAATTATTTTGTTGGAGTCTTATGGCCCAATGTCATGTTGTTTCTAAACCATTAAACGTTTTTGGGTTATACTTAAAATAAAAGGACAGAGTATTTCAATGCTATCACACTTTGCAAAATTTTTAGCATAATTCTTATGGGGTGAAAAATCTCTGCATTTTATACCTCATTGTTTTAGAATACAAGAGAAATGAAACGTTTGAAATTGTCTACCTCTAGCAATTGATTGCATGAATCAAAAATTCCAGTTTTATTTCAATATTGAGTCAGTAAACATTGTAAGATTTTCTTACATTCTTTGCAACTAGTTGGCTTCGCGAAACACATAATATGCTATGTTTGTCAATAATGGTAAACTTAACTTCGTGAGCTTTTTATTACTTTTTTATGGTTAATTAATAAGCCAAATTAAATACTAATATTCACATTACTGCTTCATAGTCCAACTTTCAATATTCAGTTATTTTAATCTTCATTTCAAATAAAATAACTTGGTACGAATTTACAGAAACATTAAAAAGCTGTCTGACGACTTCTTCACTTTTGAAATACAGACCAGAGACAAGACAACCTGTCAGTAGCATCCTACCACCCACTATCTATTTATTCTAAGGTACACTCTGTTACTTCTGAGAAGCACTAATAGTTGACGTACATAAAAGATTTTGCGGTATCAGTTCGCGAGTAAGTATAACTTTTTAAGTAAAACAAACTGTTAAAATACCAAGTACATTAATGACTTGGTCACTTCATGTGACTGAATGGTAACTTTGAGGGTTGGTAATTTTAAACAGCTTCCGAAACCTATGTGGGCAGAGGGCACTAAACTCATTGTAGAGTTTTTGTTTGTTTATTTGTTTCTTATATTAAACACAAAGCTGAACAATGAGCTATCTATGTTCTGCCCACCACGGATACCGAAACCTGGTTACTAGCGCTGTGAGTCCGCACATATACCGCTGTGCTACTGGAAGGTTACACAAGGGCTAGTTATGCTAACTGTCCCTAATTTAGCATTGTAATAATAGAGAAAAGACAGCTAGTCATGTTGAAACACCGCCAACTTTTGGGCTAGTCTTTAACCGACGAAAAATGGGATTGACCGTCACTTACAACGCTCTCGCAGTTGAAAGGTTGACCATGTTTTGGTGTGATGGGAATTCCAACCAGGGACCAAGATATTACGAGTCGAGCGTCATAATAATCTGGTCATGCCAGGTACTAGGTTTCTGATTAATAAGAAAAATATCAAAACTTATTATATTTTTATTAATAAAACCTTTCTCCTATAACCACGTCTTAAGAGGAAGGGCAAAGTGGATTCATCGCACTTTCAATCAATTAATAAACTTGATGGATTTGGGATAATTATTTGACAGAGAATATTTAAATCAAATTTAAATGATATACACATGACAGAAATAACAAACAATAATTCTCTAATTTATAAAATTCTCCTTAAAAATAAATAACGGTCACATAAAAAAACCAGCAAGAAGACCAATCTTAACAATAACTACTTATTTCACAACATAATTAATTAGAAAATAACATTTTGCAAAAATAGTCCAATTAATTGCAGATAATTTATATTCGTTGTTTTTCAGAAGAGTTAAAGACATAGTATGGTGAGACGAAAGCCCCCAATTGGGATTGTAATTCTATCATGCATTATAATTTGGCATTTGAACGGATGTGACGTAAAATGTGATCAAACTGCTCTACGAGAGTCTTATCCAACTAAATTTCAGAAAGAAGACGAAACGTTGGTCAGATATAAAATTCCTGATTGTCGATCAAATTACTACAAAAAACAACTTGATGACAGATCCAACTCAGCAGGAGATAAAAGAATTCCAAACCAACTGCGAGAATATGGTTATATTTCAAGTTTAGGACAAAGAAGACAAGTAAGAGTTCCAAAACTTGATGAAAATGAGGGAAATCAAATATCCCACGAATCCAATAAGAAGCCTGAGCAAAGATATTCAGAAAAGAGAATGTTGATTTACTATGGAAGGATTGGAAGACTTGGTTGTAGAAGTAAATTATTACCAAACGTAGGAACTTCCACGTGTGAAACAGGAAATTCTCAAAATCGTAGGAATACTGAGAAAAATAATGAAAGGAAAATTTTGGAAAGTCAAAGAATAATTAGCAGACGTAACTCTAAACACACAGCTATTAATGATTCTGAATTTTCTAATAGCAATCAATTATATAGAAAAAATATGGAAAACAAATCGAATTACATAAGAAGTGTGCAAGAAACTAGAGCTTTAGGAAACCGACGTGCTGTTAATACAGTCGTAGAAAACCGAAGAACGCAACAGCAATATAATTCTGAAAGTGGAAATTTAGAAAATCGAAGAAAATTATCTGAAGACTTGTTTCTGAGAGACAGAAAATAATGGACAGGAGGAATTTTAATAGTGGACAGTGGAAAGAAACGGAAATGAATGATTTTCAGACGCAAACATTGTATCAGGACACATCAAACGAAAACCACGACTTTCAAACTGAGACTTTCAAGAACCTTAGAAGAACCAAAACGTCTGACTCTGGCAGGCAGACATTGAATAGCATTAGATCAAATGATAGACGTGTTTCTCAAAGTAGAAGGTTGAACAGCCGGAGAACAAACAAAAAACGTGTTGTGGAGACACAAACAGGTGAACATCACAGAACATTTGAAAGACGAGAACATGAAACTACGACTGTAGAAAATATTAGAAGAAAAACGATGGATGAGTCTGAAATGAATAAGCTAGAATTCATTAGGTCAAATAAGAGACGTGTTTCTCAAACTATAACTTCAGAAGACCAAAGAAATAACAAACTAAGCATTTCTGAAAGACACACTGAAGAACACCACAGAACACTCGACAGACGCGGATCTGAAGCTACGAATATAAGAAACATGAAAACAAACAAGATGCATGACTCAGAAAGGGAAACATCGGAAATCACTGGTTCAAGTAACAGACGTATTTCTCATAGCAGAACTATGGAATATCGAAGAACAAATGAGAGGCGTATTATGCAGAGACAAACAGCAGAAAGGTGTTGGACATTCGAGAGACGTGAGACTGAAACAAGAACTTTACGAAACATGAGAGCAAACAACATTCATGGTTCTGAAAGGCTAACATTAGAATTCAGTAGGTTAAATGAAAGACGTGTTTTCCAAATTAGATCTTCGGCAGACGAAAGAAAACGCGACCTAAATGTTCCTGAAAGAGAAATTAAGGGACATCACAGAACATTCCTAAGATGCGAATTTCAAACTAGAAGTTCCGAAAACTTAAGAACAAATAGGATCTACGATTCTGTAGGGCAAATAACGGAATTAAGCCCGTCAAATGACAGACGTGCTTCTCGAAGTAGAACCATGGAAAACCGAAGAAGCAGCGAGAGACTTATTGTGGACAGACAAGCAGGGGAATACCTAAAAACACTTGAAGAACGCGATTATCAAAAGGATAATTTAGAAGCTTTGAAAAGAAATAAGATTCGCGTTACTGAAAGACATAATTTCGACGCCAGTAGGTTAAATGATAGGCGTGTTTTACAGATTAGAACTTCGAAAATTCAAAGAAGAAACGTTCTTGGGGTTTCAGAAAGAGAAACGGGGGAACGTCGACAACCACTTGAAAGATTCGAGACTGAGACTAGGACTGTGGAATCTATAAGAAGAAACAAAAGGAATGGTTCAGAAAAGCAAGTATTAGGTTACAGTAGGACAAATGAGAGACGTGTTTCTCAAGTTAGAGGTGGGGAAAACCAAAGAATCAAAAAGATGCATGATTCACTACAACATGCAAATGAACTACAAACTAGAATCAAAATACGAAACACTCAAACTAGGTCTTTAGAAATCCACAGAATAAATGAAGGGCATAACTCAATTCTGAAAACTTTAAATACGTCATTTCAAACATAAGACGAAATTTACATCGTAGGTTTCTTCTGAATAAACAAAAAGTAATTCTAAGGGATAACTCCAAGACAAGAGATCTAAAAAATGTAAAAAATACGAACAGTGAAACGTCAAAAAATCGACGAAGTGATAGAAGTAACTCACAATATAGAACGTTACAACCGTTTACAAGAACAAGTGGGAGATATTCTGAAACTATTTCTCTAAACGAAGGAGGCTATTACAAATTACTTAGATATGAAAGGCTCAACGCAGAAACAACCGAATATGAAATCATGGTTTTGGAGCAACATCAACTTTCACAAAGACGATATTTGAAACAACAGAGAAGAGAGCTAAAGCGCAGTTCTCAAAACAAACCAGAAGTGAGACAAAGATCTCTGAAATATTATAAGATCAGGTCTCTTAAAATCACAAGAAAGGCAGACAGAGGAATGTATGAAACCAAGACTTTGAAAAATATAAGAGCTACAGAAAGATGGGATTCGGAACAAAAGAGAACAAATTATAGACACCATGTTGATACCAGCTCTCTGGAAATTACGTCACTATCAGATATTCGTCACTCAGAAAGCACAGTTGTGAAAAGTTACATATTGTACAAATCAAGTAGAATTAACATTCGACGTCTTGAAAATCGAGGGAAAAGTGCAAGGACAACAAGAGTTTTGGAGCTTCGAGAAATAACACAAACGCGATGGAGAAATTTGAAAAATCGAGTTGGTGGTAAAGAGATAATCCGGTATCTATGATTCGGGAAAGCCGGAGAACAAACCGGAAGTATGGCTCTCAAGTTAGAGCTGTAGAAATAAGAAAACTAAAATATAGTAAGGGCTTTGGAAGACTTCGTGTCGAAAAATATGATAACATTCAAAGATATTGTTCGGAAATTAGAGCTTTGGAAAGTCGGAGATCAAGAAACATGTGTTATCCTGAAATGATAGTTAATGTAAATCGGAGAACGTTTGAGACAAACGAACCTCGGGAGATAATTGTAAAAAACAGTAGGATTGTTAACAGTAGAAACTTTGAAAATCGAAGAAAAGTTGTAAATTATCATGACCTCACGAGATACACTTTAGAGAATCAAAGAACCACAAAAGAGTTTGAGTTTTGAATCAGGAGAAAACTGCATATAACCTCAGACTTCCAGCTGACAAAATTAATAAAGATATTTTATTACATAAGGAACTTGGTCATTCTGCAAAGGTAGGCATAGAATTTAATTGTACCATAAATGTTCGTGAATCTATTAGTAAGCTATTACTTTGACTTCTTCAATTAAATCTGATGCCATGCACAGCCTATTTAATATTTCATACACGGCAGCCTTTATTTTATCAAAATGTATTTATTTGTAACTGTGAGCATTACAAGATTAACCGATGTCTCCATTTAATTTGTAATTGTAAAGCCTTTGTTATAAAGAAAAAGCGTATTTATTTGTAACTGTCGTATTTACAAATTTAGCTTATTTTTGTTAACTCTTAAATTCAGTAAGTTGGTTTTACTGTGAATATTTAAACATTTTTATACTTAGTAATGTATTCACTAGTAAACAGTAAATAATGTTCATGTTTTGAAGTTGTTTTTTAACGATTATACATTCTACCTATGAAACCTAATAAAGTAAAGAAGAGATGGTTGAAACTGAAGTAACTTACCACAAGTTACTATGTTGTGAAGACCATTCCATTTTCTCATGTCCCGATTGTTTTTTGTTATTTTTTTGAAATTTCAGTTGTTGGTTTTGGGCAGTGAAAAACGTAACAACGAAGTTCTATCAGCTGTTCATTCTGATCAAGATGAGGGACGAATTTTCTCAGAGTAAGGAAATTTTTCTCTGTCTTTAATGTGTGTGTGTGTGTGTTGTTCTTAAAGCAAAGCCACATCGAGCTATCTGCTGAGCCCACTAAGGGGAATCGAGCACCTAATTTGAGCGTTCTAAATCCGTAGACTTACCGCTGTATAAGCGGAGGGTTCTTCAATTTGATAGGTTTTAAAGTAAAAATTCAGTATAAGCGAAACGCATTTACCCAGTCAAAATCACGACCAAACTGGTTTTGTCCACCGTTGGTATGGTGATAAGTTTATGAATTTATAACACTAACATCTTGGGTTCGATTTCCCGCGGTAGACACAGAAGATAGCTGAAAGTGATTTTGTTTTAAACAAACAAAGGAATAACAGTTTTGTTACATTTATCAATAGGATGAAACATCGAACCTGGACCTTGCTCGGTATCCCTGTAGTAACGACCACAGTGCTCTTTGTTGCCAGCGTTGGATTACAGCCAAATATGAAGTCATTCGAATTATAATATACCGAAATACAATTTGACTTATCTTATTTATTTGTCTGAAACAGTCTATTCGTTTTAAAACGCAATAGTGTTAACTTATCTTGTTTACACATTTTACAGCTTGAAACATAGATTTCTTGTTTACATGTTTTGCACTAGAATCATAGATTGTCTGTATTGAACGCTTAAAGTACGAATTGAAAATAAAACTAGTAACAGATTTATGTCATTGAAAATATTTAAAAATATTTATGGAATTTTGATTTCGCCTGTCCTTAAGTCTCCATTAGTATGTAACAAGTACTTAATTTGTCATTCATTTAGATAAAATAAATATTAACAACTTTTAATTGGTTTACATACCACTGTTTTGTATTTGTAAAATATTGTAATAAACTGATAACGAAGCATAACTCTTCTTTCGTTTCTTGCTTGAAATACAGAATAAAGCGAAATAATTAACATTGATCCTGTGAACTTGAACAGTTTTCCAGTTGTTATTCACATGAGGGTTTAAACAACTTATTCTGCTAGAAGTAAAATAGTTAACTTTTCTGTTTTAATCTCTTTTTTTTTCACTGCTAGATATTCTAGATACACAACAATATAGACACTAAAACTTGAAGAATATCACTATATTTTAATATTTACTGAATACTGTGAACAATAAAAATGTCTCATGTCTAAATATACAACAAAGTTAATGCTTTGTAAATTTAATTATATATTTAAATGTTACAGTAGCTTTAATTACAAAGTATAAGATTAACCGTGATGTGTCAAAAGAACATCGTGCTCAATCACAATGGAGAAGGAAAGTTTTAGAGTTGATGTCTTCTTACAGTAGTTACATTTTTCGATTGAATTTATACCAATAAACGAAATGTACAAATTGTGAGACATTTCACTTTCCGCAGTGATTCCAACTTAAGATTGCATATATATATATATGAATATTTTAATTTTATATCAAGTATGTAGTAATTCTCTCAAAAGTTAAGTAGGAAAACAGACGATTGAAACACAAAGTGTATTCTTACAAAGTTAATACAGAAACACTAAGTCGTATTTATGTTGTATCATTGGAATATTAGTATAGTTGTTTCACATCTAAGAAGATATTTGGATGTTGTTACTGTTTCTATGAATTTTTCTGTAAACATTATTTATCAACATCGAACAAGTTTTCGAAATTTTAATATTCTTTATATATAACACAAATGATCATTCTTAAATATAAAATAATTTATTTTTCATTTCGTTTAAGCACGCGAGAAATAGTCTCATACGATGTGGAACCACTAAAACCTATCTATTTAAGCCTGTGGTTAGCTATTATCAGTATCTTCCAAAGCTGTAACAGCTTCTCACAATCAACTATACTGACTGTACTAATATACACACTGATAGTAGATAGGATATATATCAAGATATGTCGTGCACTACATGTTTTCAAATTTCCCAGCTATATGAGTTCTCTGGTAGTACATCCTACACAGTCCTTTAGTCTAATATGCAAGGAGTTTATAAGTAACAAGCAAAATTTGGTGTTTGAGTTTACAGTCCTTGAAGTACAATTTTTTATACTTACTATCCACATGAAACGTACCCTTATTTTGAACGTGTGGATAGACTAGTTCTGACATTAAAACACCTTTGAAATGATGGCCGAAACACTGTAATCTGTAATTACTGATCTTTTGTTGTATGATACTTGAGGACTTTCGGAGTGATGAATATATTTAGAATTATTTGTCAACAAATTCATTGCATATCGAAAAGTTTATAAAACTATTGACTTCATAATGAACGACAAAATAATTGTTTATAAACCTGTAATTATGATCAATACATATCTGTAATAACTTGTTGCAAGTTTCTTAGAGCAAAACTACCACCAATCTTGTCTGTTGCGAACAATAAACTACATTAGTGTTCACAATTAGTAGTAACTTTTATGACATTTTAATGGAATCTTTCTAATCTTAAAGGCTAAATAATACAGGAAATAATCATATGACGTTATGAAAACGTTGTAAGAAGCACGAATATGTTAAAATGAAGAAAACAGCATCGGCTCTTTCGCCAAGTTATTAGCGTTGTAAATGATGTTAATTTCAATTTTACTTGAATATAAACTATCTCTTCTGCGCATGTTTATGTCGTTTACAGCACGTAATTGATTCCTAAGCTGTAACCTTATGATGAGGGAAACACTTAAATATAAGTGTTATATTACTGTATGTACATCGATATCACTTTTCATTAAGATGGTGGGTCGAAACATGAAGATTTTCTAAACTTTAGAGCAGTCATACTATTAACAACGTTGTTACGTGCATTTTCACATGATAAGTTACATGTTTATGTGTTTACTATTCAAGTACTACAAACTACGAGTTTGTGATTAAAATAACAGTAAACGTGTCAATAAAACGTAAACAAGTTGTGCCCAATAGCTGAAATAATATTAACAGTACAACTTATATCACAAACTTTTATTAAGAAATTAATTATCTACGAATACTGGTGAATAAAACTTCCAGTATAATGTAAGTATTAACAGATTGTACAAAGCCAGCTACGTGTATATTTTGATTAAACATCAAATTCTGCACTGGGTTTAAAAACTCAGACTATATTTAACGGTGAATTCGTCCTCCGTATATATCAATATTTAAAAGTGCTGGCTTTACATAAATATTCTGTATGTGAATTTTGTTAAGCTATACATTATTCAAACATCATAGTTAATTGCTATAATTTCTTTAAATATATTTATGGTTATATTATTGACCTTCTTTAAATAGAAATATTTGAAACCATTTTCAGCATTTAGTGAGTTACAAAAAAAATATACAATGAACCTACGTCCTATAATAAAGTGTCTTAAATTGAATACTACAATTTCTTAATTGTTTTATGTAATATAAACAAAAACTTAAACATATTAGTTACAAGTTTGATTTCATATTAACAGTAAAATTCAGATTAAAATTATATTAAATGTGAAATTGATTCTTTAATTATAAAATATATGAATTTGTAAAACCCACACTGTGACGGAGACATTAGTATTGACCATAAATCAATTGTTTCTTGTAGCGGAATGCTGGTATCAAGAGCTTTCTCACCATAGCTGGCCACGTAACAAAGTCTACACTTTCAGTAGACAGTCAACATGGTTTCACAGAAAGAAAATATTGACTTACAAATCATTTGACATTCTTTGACTGTTTATGTAGAGGGTACTAACGGCGTAGATTTGGTATATGTGGATTAGAAAACCTTTGACAAGGTAGCACATTGAAGGTTCCTAAAACATATTGTATATGTTTGGGGATATATTATGTAATTAGAACGCAGATTTGTAATTAACTTTACAAAATAATGTAGTACTAAGAAAAATTATTATAATGACGGAAAAGCAAAACTATTAACTTATGCATTCATTCGATCAGAGTTCTCTTAACAGTAAGGATATCACTGCTAGAGGATTCTTCAATTTGATAAGTTTTAAAGTAAAATTCAGTAGTAGCGAAACGCATTTACCCAGTCAAAATCACGACAAAACTGGTTTTGTCCACCGTTGGTATGGTGATAAGTTTATGAATTTATAACACTAACACCTTGGGTTCGATTTCCCGCGACAGACACAGAAGATAGCTGAAAGTGACTTTGTTTTAAATAAACAAAGGAATGACTGTTTTGTTATATTTATCAATAGGATGAAACATCGAACCTGGACCTTGCTCAGTTCCCCTGTAGTAACGACCACAGTGCTCTTTGTTGCCAGCGTTGGATTACAGCCAAATATAAAGTCATTCGAATTATAATATACCGAAATACAATTTGACTTATCTTATTTATTAGTCTAGAACAGTCTATTTGTTTTAAAACGCAATAGTGTTAACTTATCTTGTTTACACATTTTACAGCTCGGAACATAGATTTCTTGTTTACATGTTTTGCACTAGAACCATAGATTGTTTGTATTGAACGCTTATAGTGTACGAATTGAAAATAAAACTAGTAACTGATTTATGTGATTGAAATTATTCAAAATATTTATGGAATTTTGATTTCGCCTGTCCTAAGTCTCCATTAGTATGTAACAAGAACTTAATTTGTCATTCATTTAGATAAAATAAATATTAACAACTTTCAATTGGTTTACATACCACTGTTTTTGTATTTGTAAAATATTGTAATAAACTGATAACGAAGCATAACTCTTCTTTCGTTTCTTGCTTCAAATACAGAATAAAGCGAAATAATTAACATTGATCCTGTGAACTTGAACAGTTTTCCAGTTGTTATTCATATGAGGGTTTAAACAACTTATTCTGCTAGAAGTAAAATAGTTAACTTTTCTGTTTTAATCTCTTTTTTTCACTGCTAGATATTCTAGATATACAACAATATAGACACTAAAACTTGAAGAATATCACTATATTTTAATATTTACTGAATACTGTGAACAATAAAAATGTCTCATGTCTAAATATACAACAAATTTAATGCTTTGTAAATATAATTATTCATTTAAATAATACAGTAGCTTTAATTACAAAGTATAAGATTAATCGTGATGTGTCAAAAGAACATCGTGCTCAATCACAATGGAGAAGGAAAGTTTTAGAGTTGATGTCTTCTTACAGTAGTTACATTTTCGATTGAATTTATACCAATAAACGAAATGTACAAATGGTGAGACATTTCACTTTCCGCAGTGATTCCAACTTAAGATTGCATATATATATATGAAAATGTAATTTTAAATCACGTATGTACATAATTCTCTCAAAAGTTAAGTAGGGAAACAGACGATTGAAACACAAAGTGTTCACTTACAAAATTAATACAGAAACACTAAGTCGTATTTATGTCGTATTATTAGAATATTAGTATAGTTGTTTCACATCTAAGAAGATATTTGGATGTTGTTACTGTTTCTATGAATTTTCATGTAAACATTATTTATTAACACAGAACAAGTTTTCGAAATTTTAATATTTTTTACAAATTACACAAATGATCATTCTTAAATATAAAATAATTTATTTATCATTTGGTTTTAAGCACGCGAGAAATAGTCTCATACGATGTGGAACCACTAAAACCTATCTATTTATTTAAAGCCTGTGGTTAGCTATTATCAGTATCTTCCAAAGCTGTAACAGCTTCTCACAATCAACTATACTAACTGTACTAATATACACACTGATAGTAGATAGGATATATATCAAGATATGTCGTGCACTACATGTTCTCAAATTTCGCAGCTATATGAGTTCTCTGGTAGTACATCCTACACAGTCCTTTGGACTAATATGCAAGGAGTTTATAAGTAACAAGCAAAATTTGGTGTTTGAGTTTACAGTCCTTGAAGTACAATTTTTTATACTTACTATCCACATGAAACGTACCCTTATTTTGAACGTGTGGATAGACTAGTTCTAACATTAAAACACCTTTGAAATGATGTCCGAAGCACTGTAATCTGTAATTACTGATCTTTTTGTTATATGAAATTTGAATATATAACAGTGTTATGAAATAAAAGGATATTGGTGTAGTGGTTGATGTGTATCTTAAGGTATCCAAGTAGAGTAATGTTACCAGTGGTAAGGCAAATAGGGTATTAGGTTGTATTTATATAAATACTGAACACAAGTCTAAAGAGGTCATGGTTTCATTGTATAGGTCACTGATTAAGGCATAAAGTGGGATCTGATTAAGGTGTTTAGGATTGTTAATGGAATTTATATTGATGATGTATCACGTTTCTTCACACTTAATTATGAGAATCATGATACTAGGGAATATAAATATAAGTTTTGATAGGATAGGAGTCATCTTCAGCTAAAACAGATATATATTTCTGGAGAAATAGTCGGCCTTTGATTCTGTGGAGGTAGAAAATGTGAGTGATTTTCAGTTAAACTTTGATAACTATGTGAGTGACAAAGATCGGTTTTGACGTAGTTTTATTTCTATATTTTATTTACCACATTCAATTAGTTTAGAGGATGGGACAGCCATGAAGGACCAATTGTTCCGTTGTTGTCACATAAATTATGTTATGTAATATACACATGTTAATTGAATTTCAAGTTCTGATCTAATATTTAAAACTCAAACTATGTATTAAAGTAAATTTGTTATTCACATAATTAAAATTCAATTAACAAAGAACAAAAACAGAGTCAATTAATATAATTATTTATATACATTTTCAGATATAATTTTGGTCCTCATTTAAAAGCAATAAGTATTCATGTAATTATGTTTATCCATGGTTTTAGACCATGGATCTTTCTTTATTCAACATATAAATTCTGTAGTATATTATAATATGATTTTGACTTGGAACAGTCTTCTTTGATCAGAATTACTCTCTCTTGTTACCTTCACCTCGCCCTGTTACAGCTAAATCAATACGTATTACAAGTTTAATAAGACGTTGATGTTCGTCTTGAGGTGTAATTTATCCCCAAAAATTATAATTGTAATGACGGAAAAGCTAAACTAATAACTTATTAATTCATTGGATCAGAGTTCTCTTCACAGTAAGGAAATCACTGCAAGTCTCGTTAAAGTTCTAACCTCATAATATACCTCGTTAATTTAAAATTTAAAAAAATTAAATTACACTTTTAACAGAATTAGTAAGCAAATTTCGATGTTATATGAAACTAAGGCAATATAATTTGGATAACTGATTAATTCTATAATTGTTACAGTATATTTCTGTTGTATTAAAGTATAATTTAAATACAGAATACTGTAAGATTGAAATGTACTGTTTTATTTCTAATCAGTAATACTTATCTAACTTATGGTTGTGAAATATCAATTTTGATAATTGAATTTCTACTTTTACATAACACTAATTTAAGAATTCTCTCTAATTAGCTCTTGAAGTTAAAAAAGAAGGAGTATCGTATTAAGACTATGCATCGCTTCAAATAAAAAAGTATTATTGATATGAAGACTTTATTCAATGTTTTTTGTTCCTTCTCTTGGATAATCTTTTCATATAAGAAAAACGTCTTTTGTTCGGGATAAAATTTTTGTTTTATTATTATTGTAAAGCAAGATGGTTCACATGAACAGATATTGGTACTTAGAGATTAAAGTTTAGGAGAAACGTATTGAAGATTAGTTTAATAACATTAAACTTTCACTGGATACAAAACAAACAAAAGATACAAAATAATGTTATTAAAAAGTAAAGAGAAACGAATACAAAATCAGTAAATATAAATAAATTGTGATTTAAATTCTTAAATAGAGTTACTTTAAATAAATTAATGAATATCGTCAGAGTTTTAATGAAAAGATAGAATTTGTTTAAAATTTAAATGTTACACAACGCATTATTTACGATGCAACCACCACGGGTAGTGAAACCCGGTTTATGAGGAAAGAAACGTGTCGAGAAACACCATTTCTTCTCAGAAAAGTCTGGATATGGTAACTGGAGTTTCAAAAACTTTCTCAGACGATTTTGAGTATATTAAGCCTCTCAGGAAATAAAATTATTACAAACGCCTCCTGTTCTCGACTGTGCTGATTCGTCTTTCTATTCTCAGTTCTAATAATTATTTTCTAATATTTAATGTGAATGTTCTTTTTCAATAGATATTCTTTCGGGCAAAAGTTCACGACAACTAGTAAACTGCCCATAGATTTCGCTGGCCATTTTATACCTTACGGCTTGCGATTTTTCTGCAGTGAAACTTTTGTTAGAAGTCTTTAACGGGATATAGAAATGACAATGCTGCTCAAGTTTATTGGAAGATAAAGTTCTCATCGTTTCGTTCTCTAGAAATGAAAGTATTTGGAAAAAACTGGAATTATTTTCAACCAAATTAGAAAAAGTCTTGCATATGAAACACATTGTATTGAAATCACTGAACTCGTGTTGTTGAAGGACATGAGGGAGAAAGTATGACAAATATAAACAACTGCTTTTTATGAGATAAAATTAAATACTTAACATGTGGTATCTATTTGGAAACATCACTTGTTATTTCTAAATGATTCTAAACAAAATTTATAGTTTTCATATAGCTATATGTTATTATTACAGAACAAATAGTTTATAAGTTTAAGAGTTTTGTGTGTAATTATTAAATATGTATTATCTCTTCATTATCCACTACGATTACATTAATTCTGAACCTTTATTCTGAAATATCTGTTCTAACATGTGTAATTCTTCCGTGGAAGTAGAATATACTTCATTCATCTTAAATCCAATAAAGTTAAAAGTAGAGCGGTCATCTGAAGTGATAATCCATATTGAAAGAGATCAATCAAGTTTCTGAAAACTTTCATTAAACAATCAGTGCTAAAATTAGACCAAAAACGATTGATTACTGGCCAGATTATCGTGCTCAACCAAACCACAAGCGGATTAACTGTAATGTCTTGCAGGAGAAGAGTGTAGGTTTTCTTGTTGAGAGGTTTTCTGTGGAAGAAGATAAGGAACGCGCAGACTTACAACATTCGTTACCAAGGCGCTCTCTAGCGACACAAATCTCAATAAAGGGAACGTCTTTCGAGACGGAACCTAGTACCATCAGTAGCATATCCAGCTTCCTTTTGAAAGAAAAATCTCAAAAGAAAAAGGCGCAGTGTAGAACATCCGTCACTTTGAGAACAGTTAACCGTTTGACAGTTTGGTAAGTGTTGCAGAATCCTTTTGGTTTCAGTTTGATAACTTAAATGCAATTATTTTGTTGGAGTCTTATGGCCCAATGTCATGTTGTTTCTAAACCATTAAACGTTTTGGGTTATACTTAAAATAAAAGGACAGAGTATTTCAATGCTATCACACTTTGCAAAATTTTTAGCATAATTCTTATGGGGTGAAAAATCACTGCATATTATACCTCATTGTTTTAGAATACAAGAGATATGAAACGTTTGAAATTGTCTACCTCTAGCAATTGATTGCATGAATCCAAAATTCCAGTTTTATTTCAATATTGAGTCAGTAAACATTGTAAGATTTTCTTACATTCTTTGCAACTAGTTGGCTTCGCGAAACACATAATATGCTATGTTTGTCAATAATGGTAAACTTAACTTCGTGAGCTTTTATAACTTTTAGGGCTAATACATAAGCCAAATTAAATACTAATAGTCACATTACTGCTTCGTAGTCCAACTTTCAATATTCAGTTATTTTAATCTTCATTTCAAATAAAATAACTTTGTACGAATTTACAGAAACACTAAAAGGCTGTCTGACGACTTCTTCACTTTTGAAATACAGACCAGAGACAAGTCAACCTGTCAGTAGCACCCTACCACCCACTATCTGTTTATTCTAAGGTACACTCTGTTACTTCTGAGAAGTACTAATAGTTGACGTACATAAAAGATTTTGCGGTATCAGTTCGCGAGTAAGCATAACTTCTTAAATAAAACAAACTGTTAAAATACCAAGTACATTAATGACTTGGTCACTTCATGTGACTGAAAGGTAACTTTGAGGGTTGGTAATTTTAAACAGCTTCCGAAACCTATGTGGGCAGAGGGCACTAAACTCATTGTAGAGTTTTTGTTCGTTTATTTGATGAATTTCGCGCAAAGCTACACGAGGGCTTTGTTTGTTTATTTGTTTCTTATATTAAACACAAAGCTGAACAATGAGCTATCTATGTTCTGCCCACCACGGATACCGAAATCCGGTTACTAGCGCTGTGAGTCCGCACATATACCGCTGTGCTACTGGAAGGCTACACAAGGGCTAGCTATGCTAACTGTCCCTAATTTAGCATTGTAATAATAGAGAAAAGACAGCTAGTCATGTTGAAACACCGCCAACTTTTGGGCTAGTCTTTAACCGACGAAAAATGGGATTGACCGTCACTTACAACGCTCTCGCAGTTGAAAGGTTGACCATGTTTTGGTGTGATGGGAATTCCAACCAGGGACCAAGATATTACGAGTCGAGCGTCATAATAATCTGGTCATGCCAGGTACTAGGTTTCTGATTAATAAGAAAAATATCAAAACTTATTATATTTTTATTAATAAAACCTTTCTCCTATAACCACGTCTTAAGAGGAAGGGCAAAGTGGATTCATCGCACTTTCAATCAATTAATAAACTTGATGGATTTGGGATAATTATTTGACAGAGAATATTTAAATCAAATTTAAATGATATACACATGACAGAAATAACAAATAATATTTCTCTAATTTATAAAATTCTCCTTAAAAATAAATAACGGTCACATAAAAAAACCAGCAAGAAGACCAATCTTAACAATAACTACATATTTCACAACATAATTAATTAGAAAATAACATTTTGCAAAAATAGTCGAATTAATTGCAGATAATTTATATTCGTTGTTTTTCAGAAGAGTTAAAGACATAGTATGGTGAGACGAAAGCCCCCAGTTGGGATTGTAATTCTATCATGCATTATAATTTGGCATTTGAACGGGTGTGACGTAAAATGTGATCAAACTGCTCTACGAGAGTCTTATCCAACTAAACTTCAGAAAGAAGACGAAACGTTGGTCAGATATAAAATTCCTGATTATCGATCAAATTACTACAAAAAACAACTTGATGACAGATCCAACTCAGCAGGAGATAAAAGAATTCCAAACCAACTGCGAGAATATGGTTATATTTCAAGTTTAGGACAAAGAAGACAAGTAAGAGTTCCAAAACTTGATGAAAATGAAGGAAATCAAATATCCCACGAATCCAATAAGAAGCCTGAGCAAAGATATTCAGAAAAGAGAATGTTGATTTACTATGGAAGGATTGGAAGACTTGGTTGTAGAAGTAAATTATTACCAAACGTAGGAACTTCCACGTGTGAAACAGGAAATTCTCAAAATCGTAGGAATACTGAGAAAAATAATGAAAGGAAAATTTTGGAAAGTCAAAGAATAATTAGCAGACGTAACTCTAAACACACAGCTATTAATGATTCTGAATTTTCTAATAGCAATCAATTATATAGAAAAAATATGGAAAACAAATCGAATTACATAAGAAGTGTGCAAGAAACTAGAGCTTTAGGAAACCGACGTGCTGTTAATACAGTCGTAGAAAACCGAAGAACGCAACAGCAATATAATTCTGAAAGTGAAAATTTAGAAAATCGAAGAAAATTATCTGAAGACTTGTTTCTGAGAGACAGAAAAATAATGAACAGGAGGAATTTTAATAGTGGACAGTGGAAAGAAACGGAAATGAATGATTTTCAGACGCAAACATTGTATCAGGACACATCAAACGAAAACCACGACTTTCAAACTGAGACTTTCAAGAACCTTAGAAGAACCAAAACGTCTGACTCTGGCAGGCAGACATTGAATAGCATTAGATCAAATGATAGACGTGTTTCTCAAAGTAGAAGGTTGAACAGCCGGAGAACAAACAAAAAAACGTGTTCTGGAGACACAAACAGGTGAACATCACAGAACATTTGAAAGACGAGAACATGAAACTACGACTGTAGAAAATATTAGAATAAAAACGATGGATGAGTCTGAAATGAATAAGCTAGAATTCATTAGGTCAAATAAGAGACGTGTTTCTCAAACTATAACTTCAGAAGACCAAAGAAATAACAAACTAAGCATTTCTGAAAGACACACTGAAGAACACCACAGAACACTCGACAGACGCGGATCTGAAGCTACGAATATAAGAAACATGAAAACAAACAAGATGCATGACTCAGAAGGGAAACATCGGAAATCACTCGTTCAAGTAACAGACGTATTTCTCATAGCAGAACTATGGAATATCGAAGAACAAATGAGAGGCGTATTATGCAGAGACAAACAGCAGAACGGCGTAGGACACTCGAGAGACGTGAGACTGAAACAAGAACTTTACGAAACATGAGAGCAAACAACATTCATGGTTCTGAAAGGCTAACATTAGAATTCAGTAGGTTAAATGAAAGACGTGTTTTCCAAATTAGATCTTCGGCAGACGAAAGAAAACGCGACCTAAATGTTCCTGAAAGAGAAATTAAGGGACATCACAGAACATTCCTAAGATGCGAATTTCAAACTAGAAGTTCCGAAAACTTAAGAACAAATAGGATCTACGATTCTGTAGGGCAAATAACGGAATTAAGCCCGTCAAATGACAGACGTGCTTCTCGAAGTAGAACCATGGAAAACCGAAGAAGCAGCGAGAGACTTATTGTGGACAGACAAGCAGGGGAATACCTCAAAACACTTGAAGAACGCGATTATCAAAAGGATAATTTAGAAGCTTTGAAAAGAAATAAGATTCGCGTTACTGAAAGACATAATTTCGACGCCAGTAGGTTAAATGATAGGCGTGTTTTACAGATTAGAACTTCGAAAATTCAAAGAAGAAACGTTCTTGGGGTTTCAGAAAGAGAAACGGGGGAACGTCGACAACCACTTGAAAGATTCGAGACTGAGACTAGGACTGTGGGATCTATAAGAAGAAACAAAAGGAATGGTTCAGAAAAGCAAGTATTAGGTTACAGTAGGACAAATGAGAGACGTGTTTCTCAAGTTAGAGGTGGGGAAAACCAAAGAATCAAAAGATGCATGATTCACTACAACATGCAAATGAACTACAAACTAGAATCAAAATACGAAACACTCAAACTAGGTCTTTAGAAATCCACAGAATAAATGAAGGGCATAACTCAATTCTGAAAACTTTTAAATACGTCATTTCAAACATAAGACGAAATTTACATCGTAGGTTTCTTCTGAATAAACAAAAAGTAATTCTAAGGGATAACTCCAAGACAAGAGATCTAAAAAATGTAAAAAATACGAACAGTGAAACGTCAAAAAATCGACGAAGTGATAGAAGTAACTCACAATATAGAACGTTACAACCGTTTACAAGAACAAGTGGGAGATATTCTGAAACTATTTCTCTAAACGAAGGAGGCTATTACAAATTACTTAGATATGAAAGGCTCAACGCAGAAACAACCGAATATGAAATCATGGTTTTGGAGCAACATCAACTTTCACAAAGACGATATTTGAAACAACAGAGAAGAGAGCTAAAGCGCAGTTCTCAAAACAAACCAGAAGTGAGACAAAGATCTCTGAAATATTATAAGATCAGGTCTCTTAAAATCACAAGAAAGGCAGACAGAGGAATGTATGAAACCAAGACTTTGAAAAATATAAGAGCTACAGAAAGATGGGATTCGGAACAAAGAGAACAAATTATAGACACCATGTTGATACCAGCTCTCTGGAAATTACGTCACTATCAGATATTCTTCACTCAGAAAGCACAGTTGTGAAAAGTTACATATTGTACAAATCAAGTAGAATTAACATTCGACGTCTTGAAAATCGAGGAAAAGTGCAAGGACAACAAGAGTTTTGGAGCTTCGAGAAATAACACAAACGCGATGGAGAAATTTGAAAAATCTAGTTGGTGGTAAAGAGATAATCCGGTATCTATGATTCGGGAAAGCCGGAGAACAAACCGGAAGTATGGCTCTCAAGTTAGAGCTGTAGAAATAAGAAAACTAAAATATAGTAAGGGCTTTGGAAGACTTCGTGTCGAAAAATATGATAACATTCAAAGATATTGTTCGGAAATTAGAGCTTTGGAAAGTCGGAGATCAAGAAACATGTGTTATCCTGAAATGATAGTTAATGTAAATCGGAGAACGTTTGAGACAAACGAACCTCGGGAGATAATTGTAAAAAACAGTAGGATTGTTAACAGTAGAAACAGTAGAAAAGTTGTAAATTATCATGACCTCACGAGATACACTTTAGAGAATCAAAGAACCACAAAAGAGTTTGAGTTTTGAATCAGGAGAAAACTGCATATAACCTCAGACTTCCAGCTGACAAAATTAATAAAGATATTTTATTACATAAGGAACTTGGTCATTCTGCAAAGGTAGGCATAGAATTTAATTGTACCATAAATGTTCGTGAATCTATTAGTAAGCTATTACTTTGACTTCTTCAATTAAATCTGATGCCATGCACAGCCTATTTAATATTTCATACACGGCAGCCTTTATTTTATCAAAATGTATTTATTTGTAACTGTGAGCATTACAAGATTAACCGATGTCTCCATTTAATTTGTAATTGTAAAGCCTTTGTTATAAAGAAAAAGCGTATTTATTTGTAACTGTCGTATTTACAAATTTAGCTTATTTTTGTTAACTCTTAAATTCAGTAAGTTGGTTTTACTGTGAATATTTAAACATTTTTATACTTAGTAATGTATTCACTAGTAAACAGTAAATAATGTTCATGTTTTGAAGTTGTTTTTAACGATTATACATTCTACCTATGAAACCTAATAAAGTAAAGAAGAGATGGTTGAAACTGAAGTAACTTACCACAAGTTACTATGTTGTGAAGACCATTCCATTTTCTCATGTCCCTATTGTTTTTTGTTATTTTTTTGAAATTTCAGTTGTTGGTTTTGGGCAGTGAAAAACGTAACAACGAAGTTCTATCAGCTGTTCATTCTGATCAAGATGAGGGACGAATTTTCTCAGAGTAAGGAAATTTTTCTCTGTCTTTAATGTGTGTGTGTGTGTGTTGTTCTTAAAGCAAAGCCACATCGAGCTATCTGCTGAGCCCACTAAGGGGAATCGAGCACCTAATTTGAGCGTTCTAAATCCGTAGACTTACCGCTGTATAAGCGGAGGGTTCTTCAATTTGATAGGTTTTAAAGTAAAATTCAGTATAAGCGAAACGCATTTACCCAGTCAAAATCACGACCAAACTGGTTTTGTCCACCGTTGGTATGGTGATAAGTTTATGAATTTATAACACTAACATCTTGGGTTCGATTTCCCGCGGTAGACACAGAAGATAGCTGAAAGTGATTTTGTTTTAAACAAACAAAGGAATAACAGTTTTGTTACATTTATCAATAGGATGAAACATCGAACCTGGACCTTGCTCGGTATCCCTGTAGTAACGACCACAGTGCTCTTTGTTGCCAGCGTTGGATTACAGCCAAATATGAAGTCATTCGAATTATAATATACCGAAATACAATTTGACTTATCTTATTTATTTGTCTGAAACAGTCTATTCGTTTTAAAACGCAATAGTGTTAACTTATCTTGTTTACACATTTTACAGCTTGAAACATAGATTTCTTGTTTACATGTTTTGCACTAGAATCATAGATTGTCTGTATTGAACGCTTAAAGTACGAATTGAAAATAAAACTAATAACAGATTTATGTCATTGAAAATATTTAAAAATATTTATGGAATTTTGATTTCGCCTGTCCTTAAGTCTCCATTAGTATGTAACAAGTACTTAATTTGTCATTCATTTAGATAAAATAAATATTAACAACTTTTAATTGGTTTACATACCACTGTTTTTGTATTTGTAAAATATTGTAATAAACTGATAACGAAGCATAACTCTTCTTTCGTTTCTTGCTTGAAATACAGAATAAAGCGAAATAATTAACATTGATCCTGTGAACTTGAACAGTTTTCCAGTTGTTATTCACATGAGGCATTAAACAACTTATTCTGCTAGAAGTAAAATAGTTAACTTTTCTGTTTTAATCTCTTTTTTTTCACTGCTAGATATTCTAGATACACAACAATATAGACACTAAAACTTGAAGAATATCACTATATTTTAATATTTACTGAATACTGTGAACAATAAAAATGTCTCATGTCTAAATATACAACAAAGTTAATGCTTTGTAAATTTAATTATATATTTAAATGTTACAGTAGCTTTAATTACAAAGTATAAGATTAACCGTGATGTGTCAAAAGAACATCGTGCTCAATCACAATGGAGAAGGAAAGTTTTAGAGTTGATGTCTTCTTACAGTAGTTACATTTTTCGATTGAATTTATACCAATAAACGAAATGTACAAATGGTGAGACATTTCACTTTCCGCAGTGATTCCAACTTAAGATTGCATATATATATATATGAATATTTTAATTTTATATCAAGTATGTAATAATTCTCTCAAAAGTTAAGTAGGAAAACAGACGATTGAAACACAAAGTGTTCTCTTACAAAATTAATATAGAAACACTAAGTCGTATTTATGTTGTATCATTGGAATATTAGTATAGTTGTTTCACATCTAAGAAGATATTTGGATGTTGTTACTGTTTCTATGAATTTTCTGTAAACATTATTTATCAACATCGAACAAGTTTTCGAAATTTTAATATTTTTTATAAATTACACAAATGATCATTCATAAATATAAAATAATTTATTTTTCATTTGGTTTTAAGCACGCGAGAAATAGTCTCATACGATGTGGAACCACTAAAACCTATCTATTTATTTAAAGCCTGTGGTTAGCTATTATCAGTATCTTCCAAAGCTGTAACAGCTTCTCACAATCAACTATACTGACTGTACTAATATACACACTGATAGTAGATAGGATATATATCAAGATATGTCGTGCACTACATGTTCTCAAATTTCCCAGCTATATGAGTTCTCTGGTAGTACATCCTACACAGTCCTTTAGTCTAATATGCAAGGAGTTTATAAGTAACAAGCAAAATTTGGTGTTTGAGTTTACAGTCCTTGAAGTACAATTTTTTATACTTACTATCCACATGAAACGTACCCTTATTTTGAACGTGTGGATAGACTAGTTCTGACATTAAAACACCTTTGAAATGATGGCCGAAACACTGTAATCTGTAATTACTGATCTTTTTGTTGTATGATACTTGAGGACTTTCGGAGTGATGAATATTTTTAGAATTATTTGTCAACAAATTCATTGCATATCGAAAAGTTTATAAAACTATTGACTTCATAATGAACGACAAAATAATTGTTTATAAACCTGTAATTATGATCAATACATATCTGTAATAAGTTGTTGCAAGTTTCTTAGGAGCAAAACTACCACCAATCTTGTCTGTTGCGAACAATAAACTACATTAGTGTTCACAATTAGTAGTAACTTTTATGACATTTTAATGGAATCTTTCTAATCTTAAAGGCTAAATAATACAGGAAATAATCATATGACGTTATGAAAACGTTGTAAGAAGCACGAATATGTTAAAATGAAGAAAACAGCATCGGCTCTTTCGCCAAGTTATTAGCGTTGTAAATGATGTTAATTTCAATTTTACTTGAATATAAACTATCTCTTCTGCGCATGTTTATGTCGTTTACAGCACGTAATTGATTCCTAAGCTGTAACCTTATGATGAGGGAAACACTTAAATATAAGTGTTATATTACTGTATGTACATCGATATCACTTTTTCATTAAGATGGTGGGTCGAAACATGAAGATTTTCTAAACTTTAGAGCAGTCATACTATTAACAACGTTGTTACGTGCATTTTCACATGATAAGTTACATGTTTATGTGTTTACTATTCAAGTACTACAAACTACGAGTTTGTGATTAAAATAACAGTAAACGTGTCAATAAAACGTAAACAAGTTGTGCCCAATAGCTGAAATAATATTAACAGTACAACTTATATCACAAACTTTTATTAAGAAATTAATTATCTACGAATACTGGTGAATAAAACTTCCAGTATAATGTAAGTATTAACAGATTGTACAAAGCCAGCTACGTATATATTTTGATTAAACATCAAATTCTGCACTGGGTTTAAAAACTCAGACTATATTTAACGGTGAATTCGTCCTCCGTATATATCAATATTTAAAAGTGCTGGCTTTACATAAATATTCTGTATGTGAATTTTTGTTAAGCTATACATTATTCAAACATCATAGTTAATTGCTATAATTTCTTTAAATATATTTATGGTTATATTATTGACCTTCTTTAAATAGAAATATTTGAAACCATTTTCAGCATTTAGTGAGTTACAAAAAAATATACAATGAACCTACGTCCTATAATAAAGTGTCTTAAATTGAATACTACAATTTCTTAATTGTTTTATGTAATATAAACAAAAACTTAAACATATTAGTTACAAGTTTGATTTCATATTAACAGTAAAATTCAGATTAAAATTATATTAAATGTGAAATTGATTCTTTAATTATAAAATATATGAATTTGTAAAACCCACACTGTGACGGAGACATTAGTACTGACCATAAATCAATTGTTTCTTGTAGCGGAATGCTGGTATCAAGAGCTTTCTCACCATAGCTGGCCACGTAACAAAGTCTACACTTTCAGTAGACAGTCAACATGGTTTCACAGAAAGAAAATATTGACTTACAAATCATTTGACATTCTTTGACTGTTTATGTAGAGGGTACTAACGGCGTAGATTTGGTATATGTGGATTAGAAAACCTTTGACAAGGTAGCACATTGAAGGTTCCTAAAAACATATTGTATATGTTTGGGGATATATTATGTAATTAGAACGCAGATTTGTAATTAACTTTACAAAATAATGTAGTACTAAGAAAAATTATTATAATGACGGAAAAGCAAAACTATTAACTTATGCATTCATTCGATCAGAGTTCTCTTAACAGTAAGGATATCACTGCTAGATGATTCTTCAATTTGATAAGTTTTAAAGTAAAAATTCAGTAGTAGCGAAACGCATTTACCCAGTCAAAATCACGAGAAAACTAGTTTTGTCCACCGTTGGTATGGTGATAAGTTTATGAATTTATAACACTAACACCTTGGGTTCGATTTCCCGCGGTAGACACAGAAGATAGCTGAAAGTGATTTTGTTTTAAACAAACAAAGGAATGACTGTTTTGTTATATTTATCAATAGGATGAAACATCGAACCTGGACCTTGCTCAGTTCCCCTGTAGTAACGACCACAGTGCTCTTTGTTGCCAGCGTTGGATTACAGCCAAATATAAAGTCATTCGAATTATAATATACCGAAATACAATTTGACTTATCTTATTTATTAGTCTAGAACAGTCTATTTGTTTTAAAACGCAATAGTGTTAACTTATCTTGTTTACACATTTTACAGCTCGGAACATAGATTTCTTGTTTACATGTTTTGCACTAGAACCATAGATTGTTTGTATTGAACGCTTATAGTGTACGAATTGAAAATATAACTAGTAACTGATTTATGTGATTGAAATTATTCAAAATATTTATGGAATTTTGATTTCGCCTGTCCTAAGTCTCCATTAGTATGTAACAAGAACTTAATTTGTCATTCATTTAGATAAAATAAATATTAACAACTTTCAATTGGTTTACATACCACTGTTTTTGTATTTGTAAAATATTGTAATAAACTGATAACGAAGCACAACTCTTCTTTCGTTTCTTGCTTGAAATACAGAATAAAGCAAAAATAATTAACATTGATCCTGTGAACTTGAACAGTTTTCCAGTTGTTATTCATATGAGGGTTTAAACAACTTATTCTGCTAGAAGTAAAATAGTTAACCTTTCTGTTTTAATCTCTTTTTTTCACTGCTAGATATTCTAGATATACAACAATATAGACACAAAAACTTGAAGAATATCACTATATTTTAATATTTACTGAATACTGTGAACAATAAAAATGTCTCATGTCTAAATATACAACAAATTTAATGCTTTGTAAATATAATTATTCATTTAAATAATACAGTAGCTTTAATTACAAAGTATAAGATTAACCGCGATGTGTGAAAAGAACATCGTGCCCAATCACAATGGAGAAGGAAAGTTTTAGAGTTGATGTCTTCTTACAGTAGTTACATTTTTCGATTGAATTTATACCAATAAACGAAATGTACAAATGGTGAGACATTGCACTTTCCGCAGTGATTCCAACTGAAGATTGCATATATATATATGAAAATGTAATTTTAAATCACGTATGTACATAATTCTCTCAAAAGTTAAGTAGGAAAACAGACGATTGAAACACAAAGTGTTCACTTACAAAATTAATACAGAAACACTAAGTCGTATTTATGTCGTATTATTAGAATATTAGTATAGTTGTTTCACATCTAAGAAGATATTTGGGTGTTGTTACTGTTTCTATGAATTTTCATGTAAACATTATTTATTAACACAGAACAATTTTCGAAATTTTAATATTTTTTACAAATTCACAAATGATCATTCATAAATATAAAATAATTTATTTATCATTTGGTTTTAAGCACGCGAGAAATAGTCTCATACGATGTGGAACCACTAAAACCTATCTATTTATTTAAAGCCTGTGGTTAGCTATTATCAGTATCTTCCAAAGCTGTAACAGCTTCTCACAATCAACTATACTAACTGTACTAATATACACACTGATAGTAGATAGGATATATATCAAGATATGTCGTGCACTACATGTTCTCAAATTTCCCAGCTATATGAGTTCTCTGGTAGTACATCCTACACAGTCCTTTGGACTAATATGCAAGGAGTTTATAAGTAACAAGCAAAATTTGGTGTTTGAGTTTACAGTCCTTGAAGTACAATTTTTTATACTTACTATCCACATGAAACGTACCCTTATTTTGAACGTGTGGATAGACTAGTTCTAACATTAAAACACCTTTGAAATGATGTCCGAAGCACTGTAATCTGTAATTACTGATCTTTTTGTTATATGAAATTTGAATATATAACAGTGTTATGAAATAAAAGGATATTGGTGTAGTGGTTGATGTGTATCTTAAGGTATCCAAGTAGAGTAATGTTACCAGTGGTAAGGCAAATAGGGTATTAGGTTGTATTTATATAAATACTGAACACAAGTCTAAAGAGGTCATGGTTTCATTGTATAGGTCACTGATTAAGGCATAAAGTGGGATCTGATTAAGGTGTTTAGGATTGTTAATGGAATTTATATTGATGATGTATCACGTTTCTTCACACTTAATTATGAGAATCATGATACTAGGGAATATAAATATAAGTTTTGATAGGATAGGAGTCATCTTCAGCTAAAACAGATATATATTTCTGGAGAAATAGTCGGCCTTTGGATTCTGTGGAGGTAGAAAATGTGAGTGATTTTCAGTTAAACTTTGATAACTATGTGAGTGACAAAGATCGGTTTTGACGTAGTTTTATTTCTATATTTTATTTACCACATTCAATTAGTTTAGAGGATGGGACAGCCATGAAGGACCAATTGTTCCGTTGTTGTCACATAAATTATGTTATGTAATATACACATGTTAATTGAATTTCAAGTTCTGATCTAATATTTAAAACTCAAACTATGTATTAAAGTAAATTTGTTATTCACATAATTAAAATTCAATTAACAAAGAACAAAAACAGAGTCAATTAGTATAATTATTTATATACATTTTCAGATATAATTTTGGTCCTCATTTAAAAGCAATAAGTATTCATGTAATTATGTTTATCCATGGTTTTAGACCATGGATCTTTCTTTATTCAACATATAAATTCTGTAGTATATTATAATATGATTTTGACTTGGAACAGTCTTCTTTGATCAGAATTACTCTCTTTGTTACCTTCACCTCGCCCTGTTACAGCTAAATCAATACGTATTACAAGTTTAATAAGACGTTGATGTTCGTCTTGAGGTGTAATGTATCCCCAAAATTATAATTGTAATGACGGAAAAGCTAAACTATTAACTTATGTATTCATTGGATCAGAATTCTCTTCACAGTAAGAAAGTCACTGCAAGTCTCGTTAAAGTTCTAACCTCATAATATACCTCGTTAATTTAAAATTTAAAAAAAATTAAATTACACTTTTAACAGAATTAGTAAGCAAATTTCGATGTTATATGAAACTAAGGCAATATAATTTGGATAACTGATTAATTCTATAATTGTTACAGTATATTTCTGTTGTATTAAAGTATAATGTAGATACAGAATACTGTAAGATTGAAATGTACTGTTTTATTTCTAATCAGTAATACTTATCTAACTTATGGTTGTGAAATATCAATTTTGATAATTGAATTTCTACTTTTTACATAACACTAACTTAAGAATTCTCTCTAATTAGCTCTTGAAGTTAGAAAAGAAGGAGTATCTTATTAAGACTATGCATTGCTTCAAATAAAAAAGTATTATTGATATGAAGACTTTATTCAATGTTTTTTGTTCCTTCTCTTGGATAATCTTTTTCATATAAGAAAAACGTCTTTTGTTCGGGATAAAATTTTTGTTTTATTATTATTGTAAAGCAAGATGGTTCACATGAACAGATATTGGTACTTAGAGATTAAAGTTTAGGAGAAACGTATTGAAGATTAGTTTAATAACATTAAACTTTCACTGGATACAAAACAAACAAAAGATACAAAATAATGTTATTAAAAAGTAAAGAGAAACGAATACAAAATCAGTAAATATAAATAAATTGTGATTTAAATTCTTAAATAGAGTTACTTTAAATAAATTAATGAATATCGTCAGAGTTTTAATGAAAAGATAGAATTTGTTTAAAATTTAAATGTTACACAACGCATTATTTACGATGCAACCACCACGGGTAGTGAAACCCGGTTTATGAGGAAAGAAACGTGTCGAGAAACACCATTTCTTCTCAGAAAAGTCTGGATATGGTAACTGGAGTTTCAAAAACTTTCTCAGACGATTTTGAGTATATTAAGCCTCTCAGGAAATAAAATTATTACAAACGCCTCCTGTTCTCGACTGTGCTGATTCGTCTTTCTATTCTCAGTTCTAATAATTATTTTCTAATATTTAATGTGAATGTTCTTTTTCAATAGATATTCTTTCGGGCAAAAGTTCACGACAACTAGTAAACTGCCCATAGATTTCGCTGGCCATTTTATACCTTACGGCTTGCGATTTTTCTGCAGTGAAACTTTTGTTAGAAGTCTTTAACGGGATATAGAAATGACAATGCTGCTCAAGTTTATTGGAAGATAAAGTTCTCATCGTTTCGTTCTCTAGAAATGAAAGTATTTGGAAAAAACTGGAATTATTTTCAACCAAATTAGAAAAAGTCTTGCATATGAAACACATTGTATTGAAATCACTGAACTCGTGTTGTTGAAGGACATGAGGGAGGAAGTATGACAAATATAAACAACTGCTTTTATGAGATAAAATTAAATACTTAACATGTGGTATCTATTTGGAAACAGCACTTGTTATTTCTAAATGATTCTAAACAAAATTTATAGTTTTCATATAGCTATATGTTATTATTACAGAACAAATAGTTTATAAGTTTAAGAGTTTTGTGTGTAATTATTAAATATGTATTATCTCTTCATTATCCACTACGATTACATTAATTCTGAACCTTTATTCTGAAATATCTGTTCTAACATGTGTAATTCTTCCGTGGAAGTAGAATATACTTCATTCATCTTAAATCCAATAAAGTTAAAAGTAGAGCGGTCATCTGAAGTGATAATCCATATTGAAAGAGATCAATCAAGTTTCTGAAAACTTTCATTAAACAATCAGTGCTAAAATTAGACCAAGAACGATTGATTACTGGCCAGATTATCGTGCTCAACCAAACCACAAGCGGATTAACTGTAACGTCTTGCAGGAGAAGTGTGTAGGTTTTCTTGTTGAGAGGTTTTCTGTGGAAGAAGATAAGGAACGCGCAGACTTACAACATTCGTTACCAAGGCGCTCTCTAGCGACACAAATCTCAATAAAGGGAACGTCTTTCGAGACGGAACCTAGTACCATCAGTAGCATATCCAGCTTCCTTTTGAAAGAAAAATCTCAAAAGAAAAAGGCGCAGTGTAGAACATCCGTCACTTTGAGAACAGTTAACCGTTTGACAGTTTGGTAAGTGTTGCAGAATTCTTTTGGTTTCAGTTTGATAACTTAAATGCAATTATTTTGTTGGAGTCTTATGGCCCAATGTCATGTTGTTTCTAAACCATTAAACGTTTTTGGGTTATACTTAAAATAAAAGGACAGAGTATTTCAATGCTATCACACTTTGCAAAATTTTTAGCATAATTCTTATGGGGTGAAAAATCACTGCATATTATACCTCATTGTTTTAGAATACAAGAGATATGAAACGTTTGAAATTGTCTACCTCTAGCAATTGATTGCATGAATCCAAAATTCCAGTTTTATTTCAATATTGAGTCAGTAAACATTGTAAGATTTTCTTACATTCTTTGCAACTAGTTGGCTTCGCGAAACACATAATATGCTATGTTTGTCAATAATGGTAAACTTAACTTCGTGAGCTTTTATAACTTTTAGGGCTAATACATAAGCCAAATTAAATACTAATAGTCACATTACTGCTTCGTAGTCCAACTTTCAATATTCAGTTATTTTAATCTTCATTTCAAATAAAATAACTTTGTACGAATTTACAGAAACACTAAAAGGCTGTCTGACGACTTCTTCACTTTTGAAATACAGACCAGAGACAAGTCAACCTGTCAGTAGCACCCTACCACCCACTATCTGTTTATTCTAAGGTACACTCTGTTACTTCTGAGAAGTACTAATAGTTGACGTACATAAAAGATTTTGCGGTATCAGTTCGCGAGTAAGCATAACTTCTTAAATAAAACAAACTGTTAAAATACCAAGCACATTAATGACTTGGTCACTTCATGTGACTGAAAGGTAACTTTGAGGGTTGGTAATTTTAAACAGCTTCCGAAACCTATGTGGGCAGAGGGCACTAAACTCATTGTAGAGTTTTGTTCGTTTATTTGATGAATTTCGCGCAAAGCTACACGAGGGCTTTGTTTGTTTATTTGTTTCTTATATTAAACACAAAGCTGAACAATGAGCTATCTATGTTCTGCCCACCACGGATACCGAAATCCGGTTACTAGCGCTGTGAGTCCGCACATATACCGCTGTGCTACTGGAAGGCTACACAAGGGCTAGCTATGCTAACTGTCCCTAATTTAGCATTGTAATAATAGAGAAAAGACAGCTAGTCATGTTGAAACACCGCCAACTTTTGGCTAGTCTTTAACCGACGAAAAATGGGATTGACCGTCACTTACAACGCTCTCGCAGTTGAAAGGTTGACCATGTTTTGGTGTGATGGGAATTCCAACCAGGGACCAAGATATTACGAGTCGAGCGTCATAATAATCTGGTCATGCCAGGTACTAGGTTTCTGATTAATAAGAAAAATATCAAAACTTATTATATTTTTATTAATAAAACCTTTCTCCTATAACCACGTCTTAAGAGGAAGGGCAAAGTGGATTCATCGCACTTTCAATCAATTAATAAACTTGATGGATTTGGGATAATTATTCGACAGAGAATATTTAAATCAAATTTAAATGATATACACATGACAGAAATAACAAATAATATTTCTCTAATTTATAAAATTCTCCTTAAAAATAAATAACGGTCACATAAAAAAACCAGCAAGAAGACCAATCTTAACAATAACTACATATTTCACAACATAATTAATTAGAAAATAACATTTTGCAAAAATAGTCGAATTAATTGCAGATAATTTATCTTTATTGTTTTTCAGAAGAGTTAAAGACATAGTATGGTGAGACGAAAGCCCCCAATTGGGATTGTAATTCTATCATGCATTATAATTTGGCATTTGAACGGGTGTGACGTAGAATGTGATGAAACTGCTCTACGAGAGTCTTATCCAACTAAACTTCAGAAAGAAGACGAAACGTTGGTCAGATATAAAATTCCTGATTATCGATCAAATTACTACAAAAAACAACCTGATGACAGATCCAATTCAGCAGGAGATAAAAGAATTCCAAACCAACTGCGAGAATATGGTTATATTTCAAGTTTAGGACAAAGAAGACAAGTAAGAGTTCCAAAACTTGATGAAAATGAAGGAAAACAAATATCCCACGAATCCAATAAGAAGCCTGAGCAAAGATATTCAGAAAAGAGAATGTTGATTTACTATGGAAGGATTGGAAGACTTGGTTGTAGAAGTAAATTATTACCAAACGTAGGAACTTCCACGTGTGAAACAGGAAATTCTCAAAATCGTAGGAATACTGAGAAAAATAATGAAAGGAAAATTTTGGGAAGTCAAAGAATAATTAGCAGACGTAACTCTAAACACACAGCTATTAATGATTCTGAATTTTCTAATAGCAATCAATTATATAGAAAAAATATGGAAAACAAATCGAATTCCATAAGAAGTGTGCAAGAAACTAGAGCTTCAGGAAACCGACGTGCTGTTAATACAGTCGTAGAAAACCGAAGAACGCAACAGCAATATAATTCTGAAAGTGGAAATTTGGAAAATCGAAGAAAATTATCTGAAGACTTGTTTCTGGAGGCAGAAGAATAATGGACAGGATGAATTTTAATAGTGAACACTGGAAAGAAACGGAAATGAATGATTCTCAGACGCAAATATTGTATCAGGACACATCAAACGAAAACCACGACTTTCAAACTGAGACTTTCAAGAACCTTAGAAGAACCAAAACGTCTGACTCTGGCAGGCAGACATTGAATAGCATCAGATCAAATGATAGACGTGTTTCTCAAAGTAGAAGGTTGAACAGCCGGAGAACAAACAAAAAGGTGTTCTGGAGACACAAACAGGTGAACATCACAGAACATTTGAAAGACGAGAACATGAAACTACGACTGTAGAAAATATTAGAATAAAACGATGGATGAGTCTGAAATGAATAAGCTAGAATTCATTAGGTCAAATAAGAGACGTGTTTCTCAAACTATAACTTCAGAAGACCAAAGAAATAACAAACTAAGCATTTCTGAAAGACACACTGAAGAACACCACAGAACACTCGACAGACGCGGATCTGAAGCTACGAATATAAGAAACATGAAAACAAACAAGATGCATGACTCAGAAGGTGAAACATCGGAAATCACTCGTACAAGTTACAGACGTATTTCTCATAGCAGAACTATGGAATATCGAAGAACAAATGAGAGGCGTATTATGCAGAGACAAACAGCAGAACGGCGTAGGACACTCGAGAGACGTGAGACTGAAACAAGAACTTTACGAAACATGAGAGCAAACAACATTCATGGTTCTGAAAGGCTAACATTAGAATTCAGTAGGTTAAATGAAAGACGTGTTTTCCAAATTAGATCTTCGGCAGACGAAAGAAAACGCGACCTAAATGTTCCTGAAAGAGAAATTAAGGGACATCACAGAACATTCCTAAGATGCGAATTTCAAACTAGAAGTTCCGAAAACTTAAGAACAAATAGGATCTACGATTCTGTAGGGCAAATAACGGAATTAAGCCCGTCAAATGACAGACGTGCTTCTCGAAGTAGAACCATGGAAAACCGAAGAAGCAGCGAGAGACTTATTGTGGACAGACAAGCAGGGGAATACCTCAAAACACTTGAAGAACGCGATTATCAAAAGGATAGTTTAGAAGCTTTGAAAAGAAATAAGATTCGCGTTACTGAAAGACATAATTTCGACGCCAGTAGGTTAAATGATAGGCGTGTTTTACAGATTAGAACTTCGAAAATTCAAAGAAGAAACGTTCTTGGGGTTTCAGAAAGAGAAACGGGGGAACGTCGACAACCACTTGAAAGATTCGAGACTGAGACTAGGACTGTGGGATCTATAAGAAGAAATAAAAGGAATGGTTCAGAAAAGCAAGTATTAGGTTACAGTAGGACAAATGAGAGACGTGTTTCTCAAGTTAGAGGTGGGGAAAACCAAAGAATCAAAAGATGCATGATTCACTACAACATGCAAATGAACTACAAACTAGAATCAAAATACGAAACACTCAAACTAGGTCTTTAGAAATCCACAGAATAAATGAAGGGCATAACTCAGTTCTGAAAACTTTTAAATACGTCATTTCAAACATAAGACGAAATTTACATCGTAGGTTTCTTCTGAATAAACAAAAGTAATTCTAAGGGATAACTCCAAGACAAGAGATCTAAAAATGTAAAAAATACGAACAGTGAAACGTCAAAAAATCGACGAAGTGATAGAAGTAACTCACAATATAGAACGTTACAACCGTTTACAAGAACAAGTGGGAGATATTCTGAAACTATTTCTCTAAACGAAGGAGGCTATTACAAATTACTTAGATATGAAAGGCTCAACGCAGAAACAACCGAATATGAAATCATGGTTTTGGAGCAACATCAACTTTCACAAAGACGATATTTGAAACAACAGAGAAGAGAGCTAAAGCGCAGTTCTCAAAACAAACCAGAAGTGAGACAAAGATCTCTGAAATATTATAAGATCAGGTCTCTTAAAATCACAAGAAAGACAGACAGAGGAATGTATGAAACCAAGACTTTGAAAAATATAAGAGCTACAGAAAGATGGGATTCGGAACAAAAGAGAACAAATTATAGACACCATGTTGATACCAGCTCTCTGGAAATTACGTCACTATCAGATATTCTTCACTCAGAAAGCACAGTTGTGAAAAGTTACATATTGTACAAATCAAGTAGAATTAACATTCGACGTCTTGAAAATCGAGGGAAAAGTGCAAGGACAACAAGAGTTTTGGAGCTTGGAGAAATAACACAAACGCGATGGAGAAACTTGAAAAATCGAGTTAGTGGTAAAAGAGATAATCCCGTATCTATGATTCGGGAAAGCCGGAGAACAAACCGGAAGTATGGCTCTCAAGTTAGAGCTGTAGAAATAAGAAAACTAAAATATAGTAAGGGCTTTGGAAGACTTCGTGTCGAAAAATATGATAACATTCAAAGATATTGTTCGGAAATTAGAGCTTTGGAAAGTCGGAGATCAAGAAACATGTGTTATCCTGAAATGATAGTTAATGTAAATCGGAGAACGTTTGAGACAAACGAACCTCGGGAGATAATTGTAAAAAACAGTAGGATTGTTAACAGTAGAAACTTTGAGAAGAAAAGTTGTAAATTATCATGACCTCACGAGATACACTTTAGAGAATCAAAGAACCACAAAAGAGTTTGAGTTTTGAATCAGGAGAAAACTGCATATAACCTCAGACTTCCAGCTGACAAAATTAATAAAGATATTTTATTACATAAGGAACTTGGTCATTCTGCAAAGGTAGGCATAGAATTTAATTGTACCATAAATGTTCGTGAATCTATTAGTAAGCTATTACTTTGACTTCTTCAATTAAATCTGATGCCATGCACAGCCTATTTAATATTTCATACACGGCAGCCTTTATTTTATCAAAAATGTATTTATTTGTAACTGTGAGCATTACAAGATTAACCGATGTCTCCATTTAATTTGTAATTGTAAAGCCTTTGTTATAAAGAAAAAGCGTATTTATTTGTAACTGTCGTATTTACAAATTTAGCTTATTTTTGTTAACTCTTAAATTCAGTAAGTTGGTTTTACTGTGAATATTTAAACATTTTTATACTTAGTAATGTATTCACTAGTAAACAGTAAATAATGTTCATGTTTTGAAGTTGTTTTTAACGATTATACATTCTACCTATGAAACCTAATAAAGTAAAGAAGAGATGGTTGAAACTGAAGTAACTTACCACAAGTTACTATGTTGTGAAGACCATTCCATTTTTCTCATGTCCCGATTGTTTTTTGTTATTTTTTTGAAATTTCAGTTGTTGGTTTTGGGCAGTGAAAAACGTAACAACGAAGTTCTATCAGCTGTTCATTCTGATCAAGATGAGGGACGAATTTTCTCAGAGTAAGGAAATTTTCTCTGTCTTTAATGTGTGTGTGTGTGTGTTGTTCTTAAAGCAAAGCCACATCGAGCTATCTGCTGAGCCCACTAAGGGGAATCGAGCACCTAATTTGAGCGTTCTAAATCCGTAGACTTACCGCTGTATAAGCGGAGGGTTCTTCAATTTGATAGGTTTTAAAGTAAAAATTCAGTATAAGCGAAACGCATTTACCCAGTCAAAATCACGACCAAACTGGTTTTGTCCACCGTTGGTATGGTGATAAGTTTATGAATTTATAACACTAACATCTTGGGTTCGATTTCCCGCGGTAGACACAGAAGATAGCTGAAAGTGATTTTGTTTTAAACAAACAAAGGAATAACAGTTTTGTTACATTTATCAATAGGATGAAACATCGAACCTGGACCTTGCTCGGTATCCCTGTAGTAACGACCACAGTGCTCTTTGTTGCCAGCGTTGGATTACAGCCAAATATGAAGTCATTCGAATTATAATATACCGAAATACAATTTGACTTATCTTATTTATTTGTCTGAAACAGTCTATTCGTTTTAAAACGCAATAGTGTTAACTTATCTTGTTTACACATTTTACAGCTTGAAACATAGATTTCTTGTTTACATGTTTTGCACTAGAATCATAGATTGTCTGTATTGAACGCTTAAAGTACGAATTGAAAATAAAACTAGTAACAGATTTATGTCATTGAAAATATTTAAAAATATTTATGGAATTTTGATTTCGCCTGTCCTTAAGTCTCCATTAGTATGTAACAAGTACTTAATTTGTCATTCATTTAGATAAAATAAATATTAACAACTTTCAATTGGTTTACATACCACTGTTTTTGTATTTGTAAAATATTGTAATAAACTGATAACGAAGCATAACTCTTCTTTCGTTTCTTGCTTGAAATACAGAATAAAGCGAAATAATTAACATTGATCCTGTGAACTTGAACAGTTTTCCAGTTGTTATTCACATGAGGCATTAAACAACTTATTCTGCTAGAAGTAAAATAGTTAACTTTTCTGTTTTAATCTCTTTTTTTCACTGCTAGATATTCTAGATACACAACAATATAGACACTAAAACTTGAAGAATATCACTATATTTTAATATTTACTGAATACTGTGAACAATAAAAATGTCTCATGTCTAAATATACAACAAAGTTAATGCTTTGTAAATTTAATTATATATTTAAATGTTACAGTAGCTTTAATTACAAAGTATAAGATTAACCGTGATGTGTCAAAAGAACATCGTGCTCAATCACAATGGAGAAGGAAAGTTTTAGAGTTGATGTCTTCTTACAGTAGTTACATTTTTCGATTGAATTTATACCAATAAACGAAATGTACAAATGGTGAGACATTTCACTTTCCGCAGTGATTCCAACTTAAGATTGCATATATATATATATATGAATATTTTAATTTTATATCAAGTATGTAATAATTCTCTCAAAAGTTAAGTAGGAAAACAGACGATTGAAACACAAAGTGTACTCTTACAAAATTAATACAGAAACACTAAGTCGTATTTATGTTGTATCATTGGAATATTAGTATAGTTGTTTCACATCTAAGAAGATATTTGGATGTTGTTACTGTTTCTATGAATTTTTCTGTAAACATTATTTATCAACATCGAACAAGTTTTCGAAATTTTAATATTCTTTATAAATAACACAAATGATCATTCTTAAATATAAAATAATTTATTTTTCATTTGGTTTTAAGCACGCGAGAAATAGTCTCATACGATGTGGAACCACTAAAACCTATCTATTTATTTAAAGCCTGTGGTTAGCTATTATCAGTATCTTCCAAAGCTGTAACAGCTTCTCACAATCAACTATACTGACTGTACTAATATACACACTGATAGTAGATAGGATATATATCAAGATATGTCGTGCACTACATGTTCTCAAATTTCCCAGCTATATGAGTTCTCTGGTAGTACATCCTACACAGTCCTTTGGTCTAATATGCAAGGAGTTTATAAGTAACAAGCAAAATTTGGTGTTTGAGTTTACAGTCCTTGAAGTACAATTTTTTATACTTACTATCCACATGAAACGTACCCTTATTTTGAACGTGTGGATAGACTAGTTCTAACATTAAAACACCTTTGAAATGATGTCCGAAGCACTGTAATCTGTAATTACTGATCTTTTTGTTGTATGATACTTGAGGACTTTCGGAGTGATGAATATATTTAGAATTATTTGTCAACAAATTCATTGCATATCGAAAAGTTTATAAAACTATTGACTTCATAATGAACGACAAAATAATTGTTTATAAACCTGTAATTATGATCAATACATATCTGTAATAACTTGTTGCAAGTTTCTTAGGAGCAAAACTACCACCAATCTTGTCTGTTGCGAACAATAAACTACATTAGTGTTCACAATTAGTAGTAACTTTTATGACATTTTAATGGAATCTTTCTAATCTTAAAGGCTAAATAATACAGGAAATAATCATATGACGTTATGAAAACGTTGTAAGAAGCACGAATATGTTAAAATGAAGAAAACAGCATCGGCTCTTTCGCCAAGTTATTAGCGTTGTAAATGATGTTAATTTCAATTTTACTTGAATATAAACTATCTCTTCTGCGCATGTTTATGTCGTTTACAGCACGTAATTGATTCCTAAGCTGTAACCTTATGATGAGGGAAACACTTAAATATAAGTGTTATATTACTGTATGTACATCGATATCACTTTTTCATTAAGATGGTGGGTCGAAACATGAAGATTTTCTAAACTTTAGAGCAGTCATACTATTAACAACGTTGTTACGTGCATTTTCACATGATAAGTTACATGTTTATGTGTTTACTATTCAAGTACTACAAACTATGAGTTTGTGATTAAAATAACAGTAAACGTGTCAATAAAACGTAAACAAGTTATGCCCAATAGCTGAAATAATATTAACAGTACAACTTATATCACAAACTTTTATTAAGAAATTAATTATCTACGAATACTGGTGAATAAAACTTCCAGTATAATGTAAGTATTAACAGATTGTACAAAGCCAGCCATGTATATATTTTGATGAAACATCAAATTCTGCACTGGGTTTAAAAACTCAGACTATATTTAACGGTGAATTCGTCCTCCGTATATATCAATATTTAAAAGTGCTGGCTTTACATAAATATTCTGTATGTGAATTTTTGTTAAGCTATACATTATTCAAACATCATAGTTAATTGCTATAATTTCTTTAAATATATTTATGGTTATATTATTGACCTTCTTTAAATAGAAATATTTGAAACCATTTTCAGCATTTAGTGAGTTACAAAAAAATATACAATGAACCTACGTCCTATAATAAAGTGTCTTAAATTGAATACTACAATTTCTTAATTGTTTTATGTAATATAAACAAAAACTTAAACATATTAGTTACAAGTTTGATTTCATATTAACAGTAAAATTCAGATTAAAATTATATTAAATGTGAAATTGATTCTTTAATTATAAAATATATGAATTTGTAAAACCCACACTGTGACGGAGACATTAGTACTGACCATAAATCAATTGTTTCTTGTAGCGGAATGCTGGTATCAAGAGCTTTCTCACCATAGCTGGCCACGTAACAAAGTCTACACTTTCAGTAGACAGTCAACATGGTTTCACAGAAAGAAAATATTGACTTACAAATCATTTGACATTCTTTGACTGTTTATGTAGAGGGTACTAACGGCGTAGATTTGGTATATGTGGATTAGAAAACCTTTGACAAGGTAGCACATTGAAGGTTCCTAAAACATATTGTATATGTTTGGGGATATATTATGTAATTAGAACGCAGATTGGTAATTAACTTTACAAAATAATGTAGTACTAAGAAAAATTATTATAATGACGGAAAAGCAAAACTATTAACTTATGCATTCATTCGATCAGAGTTCTCTTAACTGTAAGGATATCACTGCTAGAGGATTCTTCAATTTGATAAGTTTTAAAGTAAAAATTCAGTAGTAGCGAAACGCATTTATCCAGTGAAAATCACGACAAAACTAGTTTTGTCCACCGTTGGTATGGTGATAAGTTTACGAATTTATAACACTAACACTTTGGGTTCGATTTCCCGCGGTAGACACAAAAGATAGCAGAAAGTGACTTTGTTTTAAACAAAAAAAAGAATGGCTGTTTTGTTATATTTATCAATAGGATGAAACATCGAACCTGGACCTTGCTCAGTTTCCCTGTAGTAACGACCACAGTGCTCTTCGTTGCCAGCGTTGGATTACAGCCAAATATAAAGTCATTCGAATTATAATATACCGAAATACAATTTGACTTATCTTATTTATTAGTCTAGAACAGTCTATTTGTTTTAAAACGCAATAGTGTTAACTTATCTTGTTTACACATTTTACAGCTCGGAACATAGATTTCTTGTTTACATGTTTTGCACTAGAACCATAGATTGTTTGTATTGAACGCTTATAGTGTACGAATTGAAAATATAACTAGTAACTGATTTATGTGATGAAATTATTCAAAATATTTATGGAATTTTGATTTCGCCTGTCCTTAAGTCTCCATTAGTAGGTAACAAGAACTTAATGTGTCATTCATTTAGATAAAAAAATATTAACAACTTTCAATTGGTTTACATACCACTGTTTTTGTATTTGTAAAATATTGTAATAAACTGATAACGAAGCACAACTCTTCTTTCGTTTCTTGCTTGAAATACAGAATAAAGCAAAAATAATTAACATTGATCCTGTGAACTTGAACAGTTTTCCAGTTGTTATTCATATGAGGGTTTAAACAACTTATTCTGCTAGAAGTAAAATAGTTAACCTTTCTGTTTTAATCTCTTTTTTTCACTGCTAGATATTCTAGATACACAACAATATAGACACTAAAACTTGAAGAATATCACTATATTTTAATATTTACTGAATACTGTGAACAATAAAAATGTCTCATGTCTAAATATACAACAAATTTAATGCTTTGTAAATTTAATTATTCATTTAAATGTTACAGTAGCTTTAATTACAAAGTATAAGATTAACCGTGATGTGTCAAAAGAACATCGTGCTCAATCACAATGGAGAAGGAAAGTTTTAGAGTTGATGTCTTCTTACAGTAGTTACATTTTTCGATTGAATTTATACCAATAAACGAAATGTACAAATGGTGAGACATTTCACTTTTCGCAGTGATTCCAACTGAAGATTGCATATATATATATATGAAAATGTAATTTTAATCCACGTATGTACATAATTCTCTCAAAAGTTAAGTAGGAAAACAGACGATTGAAACACAAAGTGTTCTCTTACAAAATTAATACAGAAACACTAAGACGTATTTATGTCGTATAATTAGAATATTAGTATAGTTGTTTCACATCTAAGAAGATATTTGGATGTTGTTACTGTTTCTATGAATTTTATGTAAACATTATTTATTAACACAGAAGAATTTTCGAAATTTTAATATTTTTTACAAATTACACAATTGATCATTCTTAAATATAAAATAATTTATTTATCATTTGGTTTTAAGCACGCGAGAAATAGTCTCATACGATGTGGAACCACTAAAACCTATCTATTTATTTAAAGCCTGTGGTTAGCTATTATCAGTATCTTCCAAAGCTGTAACAGCTTCTCACAATCAACTATACTAACTGTACTAATATACACACTGATAGTAGATAGGATATATATCAAGATATGTCGTGCACTACATGTTCTCAAATTTCCCAGCTATATGAGTTCTCTGGTGGTACATCCTACACAGTCCTTTGGACTAATATGCAAGGAGTTTATAAGTAACAAGCAAAATTTGGTGTTTGAGTTTACAGTCCTTGAAGTACAATTTTTATACTTACTATCCACATGAAACGTACCCTTATTTTGAACGTGTGGATAGACTAGTTCTAACATTAAAACACCTTTGAAATGATGTCCGAAGCACTGTAATCTGTAATTACTGATCTTTTTTTTTTTGTTGTATGATACTTGAGGGACTTTCGAGTGATGAATATATTTAGAATTATTTGTCAACAAATTCATTGCATATCGAAAAGTTTATAAAACTATTGACTCATAATGAACGACAAAATAATTGTTTATAAACCTGTAATTATGATCATTACATATTAATAACTTTGTTGCAAGTTTTTAGGAGCAAAACTACCACCAATCTTCTCTGTTAGAACAATAAACTACATTAGTGTTCACAATTAGTAGTAACTTTTATGACATTTTAATGGAATCTTTCTAATCTTAAACAATAATACAGGATATAATCATATGACGTTATGAAAACGTTGTAAGAAGCACGAATGTTAAAATGAAGAAAAACAGCATCGGCTCTTTCTCAAAGTTATTAGCGTTGTAAATGATGTTAATTTCAATTTTACTTCAATATAAACTATTCTCTTCTGCGCATGTTTATGTCGTTTACAGCACGTAATTGATTCCTAAGTTGTAACTTTATAGATGAGTGGAAACACTTAAATATAAGTGTTATATTACTGTATGGTACATCGATATCAATTTTTCATTAAGATGGTGGGTCGAAACATGAAGATTTTCTAAACTTTAGAGTAGTGATACTATTAACAACGTTGTGCCATGTGCATTTTCACATGATAAGTTATATGTTTATGTGTTTACTGTTCAAGTACTACAAACTACGAGTTTGTGATTAAAATAACAGTAGACGTGTCAATAAAACGTAAAC